>NC_083695.1:93716606-93961606 GCF_033118175.1 Dama dama | reverse complement strand
GGTGGGAAGTTTAGCATGATGCTTAGTGAAACTCCATGGTCAGAACGTTGTTTCCAAACACCCTGGAAATAAAAGTGAGAGTCTTTGGAAAACAATTCTTTTCTGACTTAGGCTTGAACGCCAGCGCCAGTGCATCATTTGTGTCCCAGGCTTTCACAGATGTGAGTTTCCATGAACTTCCCCGAGGCCAGGGAAGACAGACAAAGGGAACCTCCAGTAGAAGCTGTGCGGGACAGCACTCATGTTAAATGCACTGAGACACACGCTGATAATGAAATACTAAGTAAGGAAAACAGTTGCTTAAAAATATGTCCTTTCTATGAACAACAGCTGTGTAATTTCTTAAAAAAATTAAAAGGCCTGAATCCTGAACACAACACTTTGCTGATTTTCCAAGGACAGCGTGAAATGCAGGCTCTTCACCCCATCCAGGGCCGTCGGTGGTGAGCTGGAATTTCTGTCGTAGCTGGAAGCTGGCATAGCGTCAGGGTGCATGCCTGGCACACACATGGCTACAACAGACATTCCGCTTTTTGATTTTTTTTTTTTTGGACAAATGTTTGATTTCCTCACTTCTCATGTGTGTGATTGAAGGTGACTTGATTTAATCCAATTTTCCTTCGTAGGAGGTGTGATAAATGAGGGCTTTGCCTTGGTGAATCCAAAGGAAGACAGAAGCACATTGATCCATAGTGGGGAGAGATGATTCCTCAAGTGTCTCAGCATTAAACTTGAAGGGGGAGCAGGTTCATCTTCAATAAGGTGCAGTTGTAAAGCTCATTGCGTGTGACAGGGAGAAGTTTCCCCCGAAATATGCAGATCCCTCATAATCTGTTTCTAATGAAAACTCGGGAAATATTTGTACGGGAAGAAGGAGGAGGAAAGTCTTGAGTGAGTGCCAGAAAGAAGCTCTGGGAACTGGCAACACTGGAGTGGTTTTCAGAAAGACCTGAGGTGTATAATAAATGGTCCTGCCCAACAGCGTGCAGGGGGAGGGGTGGATGCCTGGGAAATCGACTGTTCATCTGAAGTGTTTTCTATATTTTTGTGATGCTATCTATTTTGGTGATGCAGACTGCATTA
This sequence comes from Dama dama, assembly GCF_033118175.1. NCBI lineage: Eukaryota > Metazoa > Chordata > Mammalia > Artiodactyla > Cervidae > Dama > Dama dama. The sequence continues at coordinate 93,960,523 of NC_083695.1, read as the reverse complement.
GAACTTAACCCAGTGAGGATCTTGCCAAAAAGTTTTGGCTATGGGCTGCTGGCTCCATGAGGTACCAAGCAGAGTTAGTGAGGTGGGATGTGGTCCATGGAATTCCATAGCGTGGGCATCGCCCAGGCTGGGAGGGGAGATGCCCGCCCCGAACTCCCCAGAATCCTGCGGCTCTCTCTGCAGTCACTGGCCGTGAACAGCTGCTGGCTTCAGCTCTTCGGGGACTGGTCTGAGAGCTGCTGGAACGGTCCGTGATGAGCCTGTGTGAGCCGTGACTGACAGAACGGCTTGCTCCCAGGCAGGGACGAAGACTTTGCGCCTGTCGGGCAAGGATTTCTGAGAGGCCTGACTGTGAGCCGGAAGGTGGAGCATTCAAATACTTGAAATAAATGAATTATGGGTTTGGCTCACATTTGTGGGAGAATATATTATTACTAGATCAGATGAGTTCTTATCGAAAATATATGTGTTGGAGGTCCTGTTTGAATTAATCTACTAGTGTGTGTGTGTGCGTGCTTTTAGAAATACAGACTTCTTAGAATTGGTAAAAATGTTTAGTTCTTTGTATCATAAAATTACTATACTTTGTCATAATTAGTGTTTTACTTAAGTCTGTCAAACCCATAAATTATTGAGACAAAAATACAACTGTAATGCCATGTTTGACACTGAGCACTGAATTTATATGCATTGGTGTTGCAAACCAACTCACTTCTAAGTGATGGCATCCTTATTTTTCATTTAAAAATAAATTATGAATACTGCCATTTTAGGAAGCAAAGTCACTAGTACTTAAATCATTGAGTAGTTTTTTTTTTTTTTTTTTTTTGAGGGAGATAAAGTTAAAATAAAGTGTTCCACATGAGAGTGTTTGAAAGAAGCAACTTAGGAAAAGAAATGAGAAAAAATTAGAGATGGTGCCAAATAAATCCTGTTGATTGAAAGAAAAAAATCACAAAACAGCAAAATTCTTGATTTTGACTAGAATGACAGAAAAATACCTGAGTGATAATGAAATTCTTGCCTCATCATTAAATATTCTTTGTCCATCTACCACTTAATGAAAATCAGTATCTCAGTGAATGAATACACATAGTTCTTTCATCTAACACATACTGTTGGGCATTTAGAATCCTTCCAATTTTTGTCTATCATAAAATAATGCTGCAACAAACATCTGTATACTTTTTGCACATAGTTATTTCCTTAAGACAAATTCCTACAAGTAAAACTTCTGGCTAAAGATGATAAATGTTTTCAGGTCTTTTGGTGTATTTGATCAATTTGCTAATCATTTTGTATCTGTTGACATGCCTCATAAGAGATGAGGACATTAAGACTCTTTAAATTCTCTCCCCTTTTCCACCTACTTCCTGTTGTTTTATATTATGAGCTTTTAGAGCAAGTTTATTATTAAATTATTGTTACATTTTAGTCTTCAAAATTACATTCTTCTGTAAATATACCTTTACTTCTGTGATGATTTGGTTTATTATTTATCCCAGTTGTACTTTTATAGCATAATTTTTGTCCTGCATTTTGATCCTTTTAGTCTGATGGACGATGTCTTTGAATGTCTTTTTCTCTAAGTTTTGTAAGTAACACACTTTCTAACTGCTTGTACATTTGAGTTTTCTGTACTGCTTCTGTCAAGTTTCTAAGGAAGGCTTTTTGTTATTGAGTTCCAAGGGTTCTTTGGGGTGGAGTTAGTACTAAAGAACCCACCTGCCAATGCAGGAGATATGAGACTTGAGTTCCATCCCTGGGTCAGGAAGATCCCCTGGAGGAGGGCCTGGCAACCCACTCCAGTATTCTTGCCTAGAGAGTCTCATGGACAGAGGAGCCTAGTGGGCTACAGTCCATAGTGTTGCAAAGAGTCAGACATGACTGAAGTGACTTAGCACAAAAAGCTTCTTTATACATTCTGGATATAAGTTCTTTATCACATTTTTGATTTGCAAATATTTTCTCTCAGTCTTGGTTTGCCTTTTCATTTTGTTAATGAAGACTGTAGAAGAGCAGACATTTTACATTTTGGTTAAATCTAATTTATTAGCATTTTGTTTTATTGTTTGTGACTTTTGTGTCCCAACTGTAAAATTTGCCTTTCTCAAGTTTGAAAAACTTTTGTGGTATGATCCACTTTGAGCTAATTTTGCTTATGGCATTAAAGAAGAGCAAGATCATTCCTGTTGTTGTTTAGGGGCTAACTCGACTTCAACACTTTTGCGACCCCAGGGACTGTAGCCTGCCAGGTCCCTCTGTCCATGGGATTTCCCAGGCAAGAATACTGGAGCGGGTTTTCATTTCCTCCTCCAGGGGATCTTCTGACCCAGGGATTGAACTCGACTCTCCTGCATTTGCAGGTGGATTCTTTACCCCTGAGCCAGCAGGGAAGCCAGGGACCATTCTTACCATGTGCGTGTCCATTTGTTCTGACACCATTGTTTGAAAAGACTGCTTTTTCGGCCATGGAATCATCCTTTCCTCTTTGTTAAAGCACGCTGGCCGTCTCCGTGTGAGCCTCGTTCTGCTCTCGGTTCTGTCCCGCTGCCCTGAGTGCCTGTTCGTCTGCAGGGCCCAGTGACTCCTTTACTGTAAATCGTCAGCGAAGGCAAGTCCTCTCATTGTTCTTCTTTTTTAAACGCGACTATTCTAGATTGTTCGGATTTCCACATAAATTTTAGAATCAACTTATCAATTTATACAAAAAAGACCTCCTGGGATTTTGATTGGTACTGCATTGAAATACATTAAGCTGGAAGGAATTGCATTTTTAATAATGATGAGACTTCCAATTCATGGACATAGTACATATCTCTCTGTTTATTCTTTAATTCCTTGGTGGCAATATATAGTTATCATTGAATCAGCCTCGCACATATTTTGTTAAAAGTGAAAGTGAAGTCGCTCAGTCCTGTCCGACTCTTTGTGACCCCATGGACTGTAGCCCACCAGGCTCCTCTGGCCATGGGATTCTCCAGACAAGAGTACTGGAGTGGGTTGCCATTTCTACCTAAATATTTCATGTTTTTGATACTACCATCAAATCTTCTGTCATTAGGTATGATGAACTATAGGAGTTTCATAAACACTCAACATTGTCTTTCTAATGAACAAGATTTTCATGTTGCTAATTTACTATTATTCAACTCATTCATCTTTTCTTTAAAGTTTCGTGCTTTGTTGTATCTGCTGAAGAAATTTTTTCCTGCTGTAAAATCTTGAAGATATTCTTCTATGCTGTTTTCTAGATTTGTTGTTTCATGTTTCACAGTTACATCTAAAATCTACTTGGAAAATTTTTTTTTTTTTTTTTTTCCTGTGTGGTGTGAGGTATGAGCTATGCATCAGGATTTTTTTTTTTTAACGTACAGAGATGCAGGTGATACAGTGTTACTTATTGAATAGACCATTCTTCCCACTTTTGATGTCATCTCTGTCTTAAAGTCAGTAACCATAAATGAGTCTATTTCTTCACTCTCGGTTCTGGTTCATTATTCTATTGTCTAACCCATGTGCTAACTCCACACTGTATCAAGTATGGTAGCTTTATAAAAAGTTTTCATTGCTAAGAGCCTGCATCTGCCAGCTTTGCTTTTCTTCTGCATGACTGTTTTGTCTTTCCTTAGCTTTCTGCCTTTCCAAATAAACATTTGAATCAGCTTGTCAATTTCCACACAGAAAGAGGTATGAGTTTGATTGGAATTGCATTGAATATATAGATCAATTCATGGATAATTAATTACTTTATGATACTGAATAGTCAAATTTATGGCTCTCATTTACACAGGTCTTTTAAATTTTCTCTTAATAAAGTTTCATAATTTTTCAGTGCAGAAATCTTGTTATGTTTATGTTAGATTTACTCCTTAATGATTTCATGATTTTTGATGCTGTTTTAAGTGTCATATTTTAAATTTTTGTTTACCAATTATTTTCTTTATATATTGAAATGCATTTGACTTTTATTGGTTGAAGTAGTTGATGCCAGGGGTTGGGCAGAGAAAATCCATGATGAACCAAAAGGATCATGTAAGAAAGGAAGTACTCAAAGAAGGGAGGGAGAAGGGAATGGGCCATATCAAAGGGCACAGGTGCTAACTTGAAAAAGCTCTCAATGGCTAAACCTGAACAACTTTAGCAACAAATAAAAATGACAGTTTTGGATTATATCTCAAAAAATTAAATAATTTCTCATGAATTAAAAAAATCCAATATTATGAGTCATACGTAATGGTGAAATAGTGAAAATTTTCCAATTATAATCATAAAAATAACACCATCAGTACTTCTATTCAACGTTGTACTAGAAGTCCTAATCACAGCAGTAGCAGTGAAGAAAATTTAAATATAAGAACTGGAAAGGAAAAAAGGTTATGTCATTATTTTGCATGGTATGTTTAGAACTGAATTAATTCAAAAGAATCTATAAACACATTAAGCAAAACCAAGATAGTAGATTGAGTCATATGAAATCACCATTTTAGAACTGAATATTAGCAGTTTCATATGCTTCAACCAATAACAGTTTTTCACCATATTCTCTGTAGGGTTGATGCTCTGGTGGCTAAAGGATGAAGAATCTATCTGCCAAGCAGGAGACGAGAGTTCGATCCCTGTGTTGGGAAGATCTGCTGAAGAAGGAAATGGCAACTCACTCCAGTATTCTTGCCTAGAGAATCCCATGAACAGAGGAGCCTAGTGGGCTACAGTCGGTGGGGTCGCAAAGGAGTTGGACACGACTTGGCCACTAAACAACAATAACAAAAATGCTCTTTATTAGTTTAAGGAAGTTCTCTTTTATACCTAGTTTGCTGAGAATATTTGCCAAGAATATATGTTGCATTTTTCAAGTCTTTCTCTGCATCCACTGAGATGACCCTGAATTATTCACATCGTTGGCAGCCTTCTGTCCTGATGAAGCCTCAGTCTGAGGCTGAAGTCTGAAGTCGCTTCAGTCGTGTCCAACTCTTTGTGAGCCCATGGACTGTAGCCCACGAGGCTCCTCTGTCCATAGGATTCTCCGGGCAAGAATACTGGTGAGGGTTGCTGTGCCCTCCTCCAGGGGATCTTCCCGACCCAGGGATCAAGTCCACATCTCCTGAGGCTCCTGCGATGCAGGCGGATTGCTTACCGCCGAGCCCCCTTTCTTTCCCTGACTGCAGAGTTTCCACCAGTTAAGTTACAGGAGCAACTCGTCCCCTTCCCACAGTGAATTAAAACTGCTCCTAGTGGAGACAGAAGAGAAAGATCCCGGAAGAGTTTCTTGTTCCTTTGCATTTCCACTGTTCTCTTGACCCAGGTTTGTATGCGATAGGCATTTTTAAGAGCTTGTCGAGGTGTTTCTGTGGGAAGAGTCTATGAGGAGACGCATACCCCCCGAGCCGTGTAGCCCCCTGGACCTGTGACACTTCCACCAGCCTGCCAGTCTGGACAAAGACCCTCACCAATCCGTCCCCACGATGTGGTGGCCCAGGGGGCGGAGTCAGGCTGACACCTCTCCTCCCTGCAGACAAGATGCCACCCTAGGTTTCAGCCCTGTACTTGCTGTGATTCTGCCCTGGGACCTCGTGGGTTTGAAGTCAGTCTGTCCCTTTTTTGTTGAAAGAGGGAGAACAAGGCTCCTTCCGGCTCTCTCAACTCAGGGCAGAAGCTGCATGTCTCTGATGAGGTTTTTTTTTTTTTTTTTTTTTTTAAGTTATGAATTCATGTAAAATTTTGTCAAATACTTTTTCTGCATCTTGAAATAAGTGTATGTTTTTCTTCTGTATTTTGTTTATGTGATGAATAACACACACACAGACACACACACACACACAGAAGTATTGTATATTTTTCACCACATCAACAAAAGGAGAAAATGGCATGAGACATATATGTATATATTTATGTATATCAAATGTGATTTATCTAAAATTTTGGAACAATTTTGAGACAATAACAAACTTACAGAAAACTTGGAAGTAGAGTACAAATAATTTGCTTTTTCTAAGCCTTTTGAGAGTAACTTACCCACATGTTCCTCCATCATCCCTGACTATTTTTAGGGTATATTTCTATAACAAGGAAGTTCTTCTATGTAACCATCCAAATCAACATACCAGCACTGATAGGATACATCGTAGCATCGGATCCTCAGACTCTGTTCTGGGTTCCCCAGGTGTTTCGGTAATGCCTTGTAGCAAAGATTCCTTTCAGGATCAGGTGCTACATTTAGTTGCCTGTCTGTTTATCCCCTTTGGTCTAGAACAGTCCCTGGTCTTCCCCAGACTATGTGACTCTGACACTTTGGAAGACGACATTTGTTTCAAGGAGCGTCCTCCAGTCTGGATTCGTGTGCTTCCTTATAATTGGACTGAGGTTCTGTCCTTCGCAGGGATACTGCTGTGATATTGTTGTATGCTATCAGGTGGCACATAGTTCCAGTTTGTTTCATAATTAACGATGTTTACTCTGACTACTTGATTAAGGTGGTGTCTGCCAGCTTTCCCCATTGTAAACTTACTAACTTCTCCTTGGTAATTAATAAGCGTTTTTATGGGGAGGTATAAATACTTTGGAACCGTGTATATCTTGTTCTTCATCAAGTTTTTACATGAATTCCTTAATTAGTTTCTGGAAGAACTCATGATTTTCTGCTATTCTCAATGGACCATAACCTCCTATCATCATTATTCACCTCAGTGCTCAAATTGAAGCCGGTCTGCCCAGTGAGGGCTCATTTACTCTGGCTTGGTGTCTGTTGGCCCCACTCTTCTTGGAGCACTTTCTCGCTTTCTGGCATAGTGGTTGCAGGCTCATCTTATGCCTTTTCTGCTCAAGACCTAGCCCTTTCTCCAGGGACTCCTTGTCTCCCTTGGTGGTTTAGAAGCTCAGGTCCATGGCTTGATGTGCTTTTTGCTGTTGGGGTGTTGCTACCAGCAGGTCCTCCCAAGCAAAGCTAGAAGACAAATGTACATTGAAGATACGTATGTATATGTATGCATGTGTGTGTATGTCTGTGTATATACTCCCAAGTATATGCAGATGCATTCATGTACTTTTATATTTATTTTAATCCATCTATTTATTCATCTATCACTTTTATCATCTGTACGTGTGTGTTAGTCACTCAGTCGGGTCTGACTCTTTGTGACCGTAGGGACTGTAGCCCCCGGGATCCTCTGTCCATGGAATTCTCCAAGCAAGAATACTGGAGTGGGTTGCCATTTCCTCCTCCAGGGGAATCTTCCCAACCTAGGGATCAAACCCAGGTCTCCTGCATTGCAGGCAAATTCATTACCATCTGAGCCACCAGGGAAGCCATATAGCTCTAACATCTACTGAGAGCTACTGGTTCACTCTGATGCATCCCATTCCAACCCAGCATTTCCGTGTTCTGTTTTCTCCATTTTCATGTTTGTGACCAACCCTCTTCTCCAGCCGTGTGAGAACGCTTGTGTCTGCTCCTCTCCGTATGTCTCTCTGTTTGGTCCCTAAGATGCTCTTGACCTTCCGTCTTGGCCATCACTCCCTCCCCTGCGTGGATGCACTCTCGCCCTGCCGGTGCTCCAGGCTGCCCTGCCCAGCCCACCTCAGGACCCCCGCCCCCACCACGATGCCTGCCCTGCCCTGCCTAAGAGCTGTAGGACTGAGCTGGTCAGGGAGGGAGAGGGGAGGCTGGAGCACATCCATTGACTCTAAATCCATACATTTCTTGAGTTTAGGCTTCATGCATTTTCCTTTCGGCATGTTACTGAATTATTTGTCATAATCTTTTGTTTAGTATTTCTGTGACTATGTTCATGGGAACAGTTGGCCCACAGTTTTTATTTCTTATAATGTCTTTGTCAGGTTTTGGCATCAAGGTCAAAGTGGTCTCAAAGAAGAGTTGGGAAGTGTTTCATCTTATCTAGCCTTTGGAAAAGTCTCTCTAAGATGTGTGCCGTTATGCCCCCAAATTTTAAGAAGAATTCATTAAGGAAACCATCTGGGCCTGAAGATGTTTCCTGGGGAGGATTTAAATTTAAAATTAGAAGTTTTAAAATAAATTTGGAATTACTCATATTTCTGTTTCCTTTGTAAAATCAGTTTCTAAACTTAATTTTTAAAGGAATTTTTCTATTTAATAATTTTCAAATTGATCTTCACAAAATTATTTATAATATCCTCTCATCCTCTTTTTAATATCTGTAGAAGAATTTTTAATTCTTCATTTTGCTAATCGGGAGTTCTCCCCTGTCCCCCTTCTCTCTCCTTTTTTTTTTTTCCTCCCCTAGAACACTGCTTTTAAAGAGTTTCAATGGCCTTAGATTTTAGAAGAGCCATTTTGGCCTTGATTTTTCTCTCCTGTCCATTTGTTTTACAGTTTATTTATTTTATTGACATGCAGTGGATTCACAGTATTATGTTAGTTTCAAGTGTACAGTATAATGATTCAGCATTTTTATAGGTTGTATGCCATTAAAAGTTAAAAAATAATGAGTATAATTCCCTGTGCTGTATAATACATCCTTTTGCTTATGTATTTTATAGGTAGTAGTGTGTATCTTTTAATTCCTTATCTGTATCGTCCCCCACCCCCTTTCCCTCTCCCCACTGGAAGCCACTGGTCTGTTTCTCCCAAGTGGTGACTATGATCCTGTTTCTGTTTTGTCACAAACATTTGTTTGTTTATTCTTTAGATTCCACATATAAATAACATCCTACAGTTTTCGCCTTTCTCTGACTTATTTCACTAAGCATAATTCTCTCTACGTCCATCCACGTTGTTGCAAATGGCAAAATTTCATCCTTTTTTATGCCTAAGCAATATTCTACTATATATAGTGGGATACACATACACACACACACACACACACACACACACACACACGCACGCACTCCTTATCTGTTCATCTGTTACTGGACACTCTAGATGTTTCCATACCATGGCTACTGTAAATAAAACTTCTATGAACATTGGGATGCATGTACCTTTTTGAATTAGTGTTTTCTTTTTCTTTTTTGGTTGTATGCCCAGGAATGGAATGGCTAGATCCTATGGTAGTTCTACTTTTAGTTTTTTGAGACCCTTTATAGGGTTTTGCCATAGTGGTTGCACCAATTTACATTCTCACCCACAGTGCACAAGGGTTCCTTTTTATCCATATCCACTGCAGCATTTACTATTTGTAGACTTTTCGATGATAGTCATTCTGACAAGTGTGGAGTGATATCTCATTGCTTTGACTTGCATTTCTCTAATAATAAGCAGTGTTGAGCATCTTTTCATATGCCTGTTACCCAACTGCATGTGTGTTTGGAAAAATGTCTACTCAGGTCTTCTGCCACGTGGTTTTTTTTTTTTTTCAGGTTGTTTGTTTCTGTGATATTGGATTGTATGAGCTGTTTCTATATTTTGGATTTTTGCTTCTTATCTGTCATATCATTTGCAAATATCTTCTCCCATTCAGTAGTCCAGCAAGCTTGCTGAGGAAGTCCCCTGAAACCTCTCTCTGCCCTGCTCTGGGGGCAGGTGAATGTGTTCCAGCCTGCCCACAGCCCTCCTGTCAGTCTCGGCGGTCCTCCAGTCTGACCGCGGGGCTAGTGGCTCCCTTGCAGGGCTCCCGGGACTGGGATGCCCAGTCTGTTCCTCATGCTCAGGCCCCGGGGCAGTTCCTGCCTGTGTGATTGCCCTGTCCACCCTAGGGCATCAGGTTCCCACCCCATCACTTTTCTTCCTTTCCTGCCAGAGGACTTGTGGATCTTTCGCACAACCTTGACTGTACAGGAGTCTTTCTGCCAGTCTGCAGTTAATTTTCAGTGAGGACTGCTCCACTTTTAGATGTATTTTGATGTGTTTGTGTGGTGAGGTGGGTTTCACATCTTCTTACTGCACCATCTTGACTGATGTGTCCATTGGTAGTACATTTTAAAGTATCTTACTTAATTTCTTTTATTTTATGTGGGTTTAATTTACTTTTCTTCTTATAACTATACAAAATAGATAATTCAGTCTTGAATTTTAAGCCTTTTTTATTTTCTTATGTAAGCATTTAGGCTATTAATTTCCCTGTAAGCATGCCTTTAGCTGCATCCCACAAATTGTGTTTTATTGCATTTTTATTATCCTTTAATACAAAATATTTTATAATTTCCATTGTAATTTGTTATTTGATTCATTGGTTATTTAAAAGCATATTGCTGAGTTTCCAAATACTTGTGGACTCCTTGGTTATATTTCTGTCATTTATTTCTAGAATACTTTTTTCTACAGTCAGAGGATAGACTCTGAATGATTTCAATCCTGTAACTTCACTGATATTTGATTTATTTTCCAGGATATGACCAATCACTGAGCTGCTTATATTTGACCCTTTTGAACTTTTAGTTGTAAATGTTGGCTCTTTATTCTCTTGTCTTTGCAACTACAGTTTTCTCTGTCATTCTTTTGGCTGTGTTCATCCTTTTCCTCTATTAATTGTTGAGCTTCTCCAGTTTATCCTCCATGTTATTAATCAAATTTTGTGCACGCTCCATGTGATTTTTTTTACAACTTCTAAAGCACGTTTAAGTTGAGTTATTGCATTTTCAGTTTTTACTATTATTTTATTCTCATATCTAGCTCCTTTTTCATTTTCCCATCCTTCCTCCTTTCTTAACCTGTTGTCTTATCTTGTATATGCCTGTAAAGAATATGAATGATTTTATTCTAGTTTTCCTAAGTCTTCACATACTCTGTTCTGCACTCAATCAAAGAAATACCAATCCCTTTGTAGTTTATAGACATTTTAAAAATAGAGTACATATAAAAGTGCTATAGATAGTAAAGCTCTGTATAATTTTAAGGTGATGTTATTAGTAATAAGGGTGCTCTGCTACAAATACCAGTCATTGAAAATGTAAAGAATCATGGGAAACTAGCAAAGACTTGAAAACTACAGGTGGTACATCACCTCAACTTTTCTCAGAAGCTCAAGTATGTCTTATAAAATGTAAATGTCTTAAAACATGTACATATTTTTGTACATGTTTGGTATATAAAGAGAGAAACAGGGCTTGAAAACTTCAGGCTTAAAAATCTAGGCTTTGTTTCCTGGATTTTAGCAAAATACAGTGCTAGGTCACTGGGTAGAGCTTAGGCCGACATCCCTTCTAAAGGGAGCCTCACCTCTGCTTTCGTTATTTACTTATCGGTAGAATGGTAACTGACAATTGCACAGTTAATTAACATTGGTCATCAAGATGTCATTGTTTTCTGATGGGAAATGCACACTTGTGCTCTTAGACTGCCTGGCATATCAGGAGTGCTTACAGCTAGAGATAACCGAGGGATTTAAGGAAGAAAGGCGTTGATCTCCCAGCCATGGGGTGTTGGAGCGGGGCTCCGGCTCTGCTGGCGTAGACCAATACTGCTGCCAGGAAAACCTGATCTTTCCTTTGCCCTCCACTCTCAGTGCCCTCTTTACTTAGGGACCCGTGCTTGTCGACTGGTTGTGAGATGTTCTAGAACCACTCTGGCTTCCAAGGTGGGAAGAACTGGGCTGGGGCTGTCCCAGCAACTACCTGCCTCTCATCAGAAAACAGACTCTCCCTTGGTGCCCCTCTTCCTGTCCCGGCAGCAGGCTTCCTCTTACAGCTCCTGCCCACGGGGTCTCACTGACCCCTCGATTGCAAGGGGAGGCTAGGTGTTGGTTGACGGCTCTGTTCATTAGGACACTCTAGTAAGAGCAGTCACCTCCTGCTTTCTGTGCCTGGCTGGGATGCCTTCTGGTTTGGGTAATGAGTAGGACACATCAGGTTCATTGTGTCTTGTTGCTGTTTGGTTGCTCAGTCGTGTCTGACTCTGTGACCCCATGGACTGCAGCACGCTGGGCTCCCCTGTCCTCTGCTATCTCCCAGAGTTTGCTCAAATTCACGTCCATTGATTCAGTGATGCTATCTAACCATCTCAACCTCTGCCACTCCTCCTTTTGCCTTCAATCTTTCCTGGCCTCAGGGTCTTTGCCAGTGAGTCAGCTCTTCACATCAGATGGCCAAGGTGTTGGAGCTTCTGCTTCAGCATTAGTCCTTCCAATGAATATTCAAGGTTGATTTCCTTTAGGATTGACTGGTTGGATCTCCTTGCTGTCCAGGGGACTCTCAAGAGTCTTATCTAGCACCACAGTTTGAAAACAGCAGTTCTTCAGCGCTTAGCCTCCTTTATGGTCCAACTCTCACATCCATACGTGACTACTAGAAAACCATAGGTTTGACTCTACGGACCTTTGTCGGCAAAGTGATGTCTTTGCTTTTTAATATGCTGTCTAGGTTTGTCGTAATCATCGTGTTACTTATGGAAAATTCGAAGATCTGACCAATAAGGGAAACCTGCCTTCATGAAAAGGCATGTTCGACCTTGCATACAGTGGACCTTCTGCTCCAGATGGCGGCAAGGACCCTGCCCTCTGTGGCTGCCACACAGCCTGCTGCTCTGCACCCTCCCTGACAGCGCCTAGGAGGCGGTGCTGGCCAGACCCAGGCTCTGTGATCTTAGCTATTGCTCTTTGCTGCCTTGAAGATGCAGGGGAGAGGTGGGGAGGAAAGAATTAGGGTTCTGCTGCCTCCAGCCCCCAACTTCATGGGAAGGATGGGTTCTCTCACCAACTCTGAGTGGGAATCAGAGGCCCTTGGGTCTTGTGATTTCAACCCTGGCTGGACATTTCAGGAGATGCTTTTCATCTCACAGCATTTAAAATTTTTGTTTGTCTCTCTTACATAAAATTCTCCCTTTTCACTGTATTTTCCCCCAGATTTTCTCACTAAAAAATAATGTCATTGTCCTGATCACAAACAAAATTAACTTGCAAATAAATAAGAGCCCTTGTCATGTGGCACACAATTATCTGATCACTCTCTTCAGTCTATGATCTACAACTCTCTAAGACCGTTTTGTTCTTTTTCTCAATTACTTTCTATTTACATACAATCTGTGGATTATCAAGGTCACAGCAAGGATAGGTGCTGAATAAATAAAGGAGAATCCTTGTTGCATCCAGTGTGGTTGTTGCTCTCCCCTGTCTGTGGAGAAGGATGAAGAGGAAGAGCTGCCGCTTCTTCTGTGCCTGGGTCCCCAACGTGAAATCCGAGTCCCACGCGGCAAGTGTGCCAGGCAGTTCTGTGGCGGAGATGTTTGATGAAGGCTTGCAGTAGCTCGGGCACTGCATGGTGCCTGTATCCACCCCACTTCCCACTCGCAGGGAAGGTGAAAGGGAACATGAGTGTGGCAAATCTGCTTTATTTGCTTACACAAGAGACAAAGGCAAACTTGCTTCATGCTGGAGTGCAATACTCTTCCTCAGCTTGGTGCTTCCCTGGATGCTCTTGAACAAAGCACTGAGGGGTTTCTGAGTGTGGGAATTAGCAGGAGGAATTGGATAAAGAAGGATGGGGCTGCACTTTTGGCTTCAAAAAATGCCCAGCAAAGTCAGTGGGTTTGTCACGAAGAAAGAGCCTGGACGAAGGACTCCTTTTGAGGACGGAGCCTTCGATGGATGCCCGCCTGTCCACTGGCCAGTGACCAGCGATTGCTCTGATTCATAAACGGAAGGTTGCCATATGGCGTCTCACAGAGTGAGTGGACTATGAAGCCTGCAGGCTGGGCCTGGGTAAGATAGGCGCCCTCTGGACTTCTTTCTCTCTAGTGCCATTTTTGCAAACGGTTGCTCAAATGGAGATTTAACCAGTTAATTCCCTTAAAACCCTTCCATACTTTAAAATACAGCATTTTTCCGGCTTTATTTATTTTAAAGGAAGAGGGAGAGTTCTCAAATTTCTCAAGATTCAAAGGAGTGAGTATCTAATGGTGGAATCTCAGGTGGGTGGAGTAGAGATTTGAGGTCCGTATTCAATTCTGGTCACGAATCTGTCTAATTCACTCAGGAACGTCCTGTGGGGTGGGGAACCTCATGCTAAGCCCTTTGCTAGTGAAACACGGATGCAGTTATCACGTGAGTGGCCCGAGCTCCGCCTCCAGGAGTAGTCCAGGGCCCCAGGCTTCCGCACTGCCTGCTGCAGTGGGAGGGTCATGTCTGGTGGTGGCTGGAGCCTGGGTGATGAATAGGATCAGAACTCTTTGTTAGAAAGCCAGACATCTGATTTCTATATGTGTGTATATACTATTTCAGTCTAACTAGACCCCATGAATACAGGGAACTGCCCTTTTAAAAATTTTCTTCTGAGTATTCCTAGGCCCAGGTACAGGGCTGAACACATCTGAGTCGCGTTGTCGTACTGTGATCTTCCCGTAGATTCACGTGGTCTTGGGTTTGGTTTATGCCAACCGTCCATCCATGGTTTGACTCTGCAGGACACGCCTGCAGAGCGCCTTACAGCCGCAGCCTGATGACGGCTGCGGCCCCCGGAGCCGCTCGGCCCGCGTGGCGTCCCGCTGGGCGCCTTCAGGAAGGCCACGTGATCTCTGGGCCCCGCTTTTCGCGGTCGTCGGCGGCTGTGCGCATGCTCAGTCGCGTCCGCCACCTCGCGACGCCACGGTCGTCCGCCAGGCCCCTCTGTTCACGGGGTTTCCCGGGCAGGACGCTGAAGTGGGTTTTATCACTTCCTTTCCCGGGGGCCTTCCCGACACAGAGGCTGAACCCGTGTCTCCTGTGTCTCCCGCGCTGGCAGGCGGATTCTTTACCACCGCGCCACCTGGGAAGCGCTTCTCATCCGTGTATGGAGTAAGAAAAGTCCTCACCTCATATGGCTTTACAAAAATTAAATACATTAATATTTGTAAGGAACCTAGGACAGTGCTTGAGAAATACCATGTACTGTGTCCAGCCTTTATCTGAACATCTCCATCTGCAAAGCCCTGCTCCCTTGAAAGGAATCATGGACGCTAGAAATTTCTCTTTGGTATTCAACAGAAAGGTCTTTGCTTTTAATTTCTCCTCGTTTGCCCTGCTTCTGCTACATGAGGCCACGGATGGCGTTTAGTTGGTCTTCTCCATGCCGACCCTCTGGTCATAGAAAGATGAAACAAGTATGGAGACAGGAAGCTTCTCTTTAACGGTCTGGATCACATTCTGGGGTGACTTCAGTTTGTGCCCATCCTAATGGGTGGAGCTGGATGGGCATGGTTCAGAGATGGTCTCTAGAGAGCATGGTCACCCCTCTCCCCACCCTCCTCCTGCCCTCTGCTTCCTTTAGGGCAGCTTTGCAGCTTTTGTTTGCTTGTTAGTTATTATTCTTTTTACTCCAGCAGACTTTGATTTATTCATTTTACCATCGGCCTCATTGGTGCTCTTTTTCTAGAATGAGAAGTGCTGTGAGCAGTTAGAACAAAGATATTTCACTATCAAATAATTGAAAGATCGTTTTTACCATCATCATCTGTGAGATGATCTCTTACTGAAACGCTGAGAGTCATCATCAAATTTTCCTTGTGTCCCCCATCTTCCAATCTCAAGTATTACACACTGATGAAAACATCTGAAGAGTCCTGAGAAAATCGTTTAAACTGCCTGAGTTCATTGCTCTTAAATTCTTCAGCAGTTATCTACCTATAGATATATTTATATTACTTTCATATGTATATATATAATTGCTTATCTTTGTTAGTTATATACTTATTTTATAATTCTGTCTTTACAACTATTACCGAAATAAAGCACAAACTACATTTATTTGAGTTAATGTTCAAGTCAGCTTGTCTGTCCTAAGCTGATTTGCAAAGTTGTGGATTTCTAAGGAGTTGAGACGCTGAGCTGAAGTAATTTGCTTAAGGACAGGGAGCCAGGGAATGTGGTCTGTCCACCTCTCATCAAGGCCTGCCCGCCCTGGCTTTCTAGAATATCCCAGATCCACTGCTCCTGTTCGATGTTACTGCTTTCATCCTAGTGAGGGTCCTTGTTCCTTCCTTCCCAATAACCGTCAGCTCACATGCCTCCTCTTTCATGCCACTGTCCGCTGTGGGCCATATGGGCCTAATCTCTCTTGGCTCTTTGTATTTCTTTAGTATTTTGTTTCTCTATTGTATTAGATTTCTTCGTCCTGCTTTGTCGTAGTTATTACCATCTGCTCGCCGCGGTTGGGTGGTAAGATCCTTGGAGATGGGAACAGAGTCTCCTTGTTCCGTCCGTGCCCCTCCCGGCTCCTGGCTCAATGACTGCTCAGTGAGGGAACAGTTGAAGGGACTCCAGGAGGCCCCGGGTCCAGCCATCGGGTGTCAGGGATGCGTTTCATAGATGAGCCACGTTAGCCTCTCCGAGGAGCCGAGTGACCTGCCCGTCGCAGGGTTAACAAGTAGGAGGACTGTGGGCAAGTTTAGATTAACCTCATTTATCTTCTATTTGCACATTTTAGGCTTATTTTCAATTATCAAGTCTCTGCGGTTCCCAGATATTGGAACTGCTGCCATGTAGATCTACTGCTTGTGCATCTGATAAAAAAAAAAAAAACAGAAAACTGATGTGTCCTTGAGGTTGGACTCCTCGTCCACAATAACTTGCTGGGTTCAACAGCGTAATCACTGTGGACCCAGCGTGAATGACAGCACATCGGGGATGTAATGGCCAGTGGTGGTGTAGATACCCATGGCCCTACTGGTTATTAACTTGTGTTTGACACAGTTGAAAAGTAAGAAGCTCCCAATTTGTCCTCCCTTCAACCAGCGAGGCTGTAATTTCATCATTTCAGGCCTCTTTTCGGGAAGGATGTTCTGGGATGTCACTCCTAGTCACCTGGACGCTCTCATTAGCGCCTGATTGCCACCAGCCCTTCTGGGAGGACCCGCTGCCTTGTCTGCTGTGCGCGTCTCTTTCTTCTGCTGGCTTTGATCACGGCACGTGTCACCTGTCCTGGAGTGTGCAGACATTCTGATAGTTCAGACCACAGCATGTACCGCTGGGCGAGGGCTGTGTAGACCCCAAGGGCCCCGCTGTGTGCGCCAGGCTCTTTTCCATGACGAGCCTTCCCGGATGAGTGGTGGATCTGGAAATTGCAGTAATGACTCATCTTGGTGAAGTCCGCTTTGGCTCCAGCCTTCTTTGCTTTGGCCGTGTTATCTGTAGCTTTAGAACTCCCACTAAAGGAGCAGAATTATCTAAATTTCCATTTGACATTTTCCTTTACAATTGTTTTGACATCTCCATTTATAAATTTCTTTTCTTGTTAAAGCTAGATTGGAAAAGTGGATTTCTAGACAAGTCTTGCCTGGCTCGAAGCCTGAGGGTGGGTGCTCAGCTCGTTTAATTGGGGAGCATCTAATCCAGTTATCATCCATCAGTAAGGACAACCCAGTGTTTTCTGAATTCCAGAGGGCTCTCTCCCAGGCTCCAGAATCCTTCTCTGCTGATTTCCCTGGGAGACCAGGTTAGGCCCACATGCCCGAGTGCCCCATGGTCCTAAGCGCCCCGCCTGCCCCCCTCCCCCGCCTTCACCGCTTTAGAAATCGGGGAAAACTTCTGTTTGTGTGATGAAGGCTCAATTGCTCGGCAGCTCAGAAACCCCCAGGTATCATCACTAGGTGTGAGGTGGGGCTCTGCTTACCTACCAGGGACAGGAAAAAACCTACGTGCTCCATCCAGGTTACAGAGACCTTGATTCCAATGACCAGCGCTAGTGGCAACTGTATTGCCTTGTTTACTTTCCTTCCAGTGAATCAGCCATTTAAGACTTGCTGATGTCATGTGAGCAGCTGGTTTATGACTTGTATTGTGTAGCTTGGAGTCTGTTTTGCTTCATTTTAAGTGTATGCTCCTCTACTATGATTGGATAATTGCATTCTCCCCCCAAAAAACTGTTTTTATAAAAATTTACATTGTAGGAATAAATATTTCAATGGGGAAAAAAGTTAGAGGTTAGATGTGGGCTTATAGGAATTCTTTTTCCTGCTGGAATTTTAACAATAAAGTTATTATTGCTATGCTGAAACTCCAATACTTTAGCCACCTGATGCGAAGAGCTGACTCATTTGAAAAGACCCTGCTGCTGGGAAAGATTGAGGGGAGGAGGAGAAAGGGATGACAGAGGATAAGATGGTTAGATGGCATCACTGACTCAATGGACATGAGTTTCAGTAAACTCTGGGAGTTGGTGATGGACAGGGAGGCCTGGCATGCTGCAGTCTATGGGGTCACAAACAGTCGGACACAACTGTGTGACTGAACTAAACTGAACTGATATTTAGGTAAAAGAGAAAAATGCTTTTTTTTTTTTTTTTTTAATCTTAGCATGTGGAAGTCTCCCATTTCTCTCTATCACCTGACAAATTTTCTGGCAGCAAATGTGGTCTGGGGTCATTCTTTAATAATTCTTTAAAGCACTGAGTTACTCAGAAGAAACACTTGTGCTTTTGTGCCTCCAGAGGTTTCTGTTGTCTGCCTGCTGATGGTTTCTTTTCAGATACTGATACATTGCACCCCTAATTACTAACATTGACTGCCTGCTCCCTGACTTCAGACTATACTACAAAGATACAGTAATCAAAACCGCATGATACTGGCACAAAAAGCAGACACATAGATCAATGGAAGAAAAGAGAGCCCAGATATAAGCCCACTCACCTATGAGTAATTAGGGCTTCCCAGTGGCACTAGTGGTAAAGAACCTGCCTGCCAATGCAGGAGATGCTGGAGATGGAGGTTCAATCCCTGGGTTGGGAAGATCCTCTGGAGGAGGGCGAGGCAACCCATTCCAGTATTCTTGCCTGTAGGATTCCCATGGACAGAGGAGCCTGGTGGGTTACAGTCCATAGGGTCACAAAGAATTGGACAAGACTGAAATGACTTAACACGCATGCATGATTAGTTAACCTAACAAAGGCAAGAGTATACAGTAGGGAAAAGACAGTCTCTTCAGTAAGCAGTGCTGGGAAAACTGGACAGCTACACATAAAACAATAAGATTAGAATGTTTGATCACACCATATACAAAAACAAACTTGAAACAGTTTAAAGACCTAAATTCATGATCTGAAACTACAAAATTCCTAGAAAAGAACACAGGCAGAACACACACTTTGACATAAATTCTAGCAATATTTTTGATCTGTCTCTAAAATAAGGAAAATAAATAAAAGCAAAAAATAAACAAATGAGACATAATCAAACTTGAAAGCTTTTGCACAGCAAAGGAAACCATCAACAACAACAAAAGATAACCTACTGAGTGAAAGAATGTGTTTGCAAATGATGCGACAGGCAAAGGGTTACTAACCAAAATGCATAAACAGCTGAAACAACAAAAATACCAAGAAAACAAACAACCCGATTCAACAAAAGGGGCAGAAGACCCAACAGACATTTTTCCAGAGAAGACAGTACAGAGAAGGTGTACAGTGTGATTACCTGATGCATGTGCATGCAGCGAAATGATTACCACAGTAAGGTTAGGTAGCACATCCTTCGTCTCACATAATTGCCATTTTGTGGTTACAATGAGACCATTTATGATCTACTCTCAGAGCAACTTTTAAGTGTACAGAGCAGTGTAAGCGTATGACTTGGTGACTGCCGTGTTGTTAACTATAGTCACTGTGCTGTGCATTATTCTTCTGGAGTGTTTGTACCCTTCGACCGACATCTCCACACTTCCCCCACCTGCAGCCCCTGGTAACCATCAATCTAGTCTCTGTTCCTATGATTTCATCCTTTTTAGATTCTCTGTGTGAGGGTGGAGGCTGGGATCTCCTACCCCACCATCTTGGTGACCTCTAAATCTAATGGTCTCTCTTTAAGTAGACAGTTACAGACATCGAAACACACACTAACTGTACAATTTTGACAAACAGATACAGTCATTTGTGGGAATTGTCCCTTCCAGTCACTGTAATGAAGTCTCTATGAATATTCTTCTACACTTTTTTGGGACATAGATTTTAATTTCTCTCAGACAGATACACAGAGTAGGTTTAACTTTATAAATAAATCAGTTGAAACTTTTCCAAAGTGGTTGTAATATTTTCTGCTTCACCCAGAGTTCCTGTTGCTCTGTTTCCTGGTCAATATTTTATTTTATCAGTCTTATTAATTTTCACCATTCTAGGGCATGTAGTGATATCACATTGCAGTTTTAATTTGCACTTCCTCGATGACAAGAGATGCTGAGCACTGGTTTGTGCGGTTACTGACCATTCATACTGCTTTGCTTGTGAAATGTCGATTCAATTATTATTTTGCCCATATTTTAATTTAGTTGGACTGTTCATCTTTCCATTATTGAATTGTAGGAGTCATTGTGTATTTTGAATGTGTCCTTTGTCAGACAAATGTTTTGCAAGTATTTGTGGTTTGCATATTCATTTTAATGGTGTCTTTTGATGAGCATCAGTTTTTAATTTGGGTAAGTCTAATTCATCATTTTTCTCTTTATGGCTCTTGCTTTTTGGGTTCTGTCTAATAAATCTTTGCCTGTAGGTTGCAACAGTATTCTCTTATATTTTCTTCTAAAAGCTTTATAGATCTGTGGAATACAAAGATATATAGATCTGTGATTCATTTTGAAATTTTTTTGTTATGATGTGCAGAAGCATGGGAGTTCAAAATAAATTTTTTTCTATGTGGATGTCAGTTGTTCCATTACAATTTGCTGAATTTAACTTTCCTTTTGAATTGTTTGGTGTGCTTGTGAAAAGTCTGTTGACCATAGACATGTCATCTATTTCTGTATTCTGTTCCCTCCATCCGTCTACTTCTGTACCAGTACCACACTGTCAGGGTTCCTGAAGCCTCACAGTAAACCTGGAATTCAGATAGTGAAGTCCTCAGCTTGGTTTTGCTTTTTCAACATTATTTGGACTTCCCTATGCCCTTTACATGTCCATATAAATTTTTGAATCAGCCTGTCAAATTCCATCAAAAAGACTGGGGGAACATGAATAAGATTGCACTGAACCCATAAATGAATTTACAGAGAATATATCTTAATAATATTGATTCTTCTAATCCATGACCATGATGTATTTTTTCAAATATTTGGGTCTTTTCAAAATTTCTCACGGCAAAATTTTGTAATTTTAAGTATAGAGGTTCTTCATGTGTTTTGTTAAACTTCCAAATATTAAACATTTTGGAAGCTATTGTAATGGAATTATGTTTTTAAATTTCAGTTTCTAATTATTCCTGCTAAAATGTAGAAATAATAATTGATTAAAAAACTTTATAGAGTTGTAACTGGCATCAAATTGCATATATTGAACTTTTGAAACTTTTGACATCTGTATACACTTGTGTAGCCAACACCCATCATGATCAAGATAACGAACACATAGGACTTTCCTGGTAAGTTAAGTCTCTGTGCTTCCACTTCAGGGGGCTTGGGTTTGATCCCTTGTCAGGGGAACTAAGATCCTGGATACCACTCATGGCCAAAAAAAGATAACAGACACTCCCATCACTCCTAGGAGTTTCATTGCACACCTGTGTAATCTTTTCTTCCTCCTTCCTACTGCTACACTTATACACCCCTCTGCATCTCAAGCAACTACTGATCTGCTTTCAGCCACCATACCTTCAATTCAGTTCAGTTCAGTTCAGTCACTCAGTTGTGTCCGACTGTTTGTGAACCCATGGACTGCAGCACATCAGGCTTCCCTGCCCATCACCAACTCCTGGAGCTTGCTCAAACTCATGTCCATTGAGTCAGTGATGCCATCCAACCATCTCATCCTCTGTCATCCACTTCTCCCCCTGCTTTCAATCTTTCCCAGCATCAGGGTCTTTTCCAGTGAGTCAGTTCCTGATGGGAGAGACTGACTGAGGGGGAAACTGGGTCATGTTCTGATGGGCGGGGCCATGCTCAGTAAATCTTTAATCCAATTTTCTGTGTATGGGCGGGGCTGTATTCCCTCCCTGTTGTTTGACCTGAGAACAAACCCATTTGAATGCAGAGTTTCAAAGAATAGCAAGGAAAGCCTTCCTCAGTGATCAGTGCAAAGAAATAGAGGAAAACAATAGAATAGGAAAGACTAGAGATCTCGTCAAGAAAATTAGAGATACCAAGGGAACATTTCATGCAAAGTTGGGCTCAATAAAGGACAGAAATGGTATGGACCTAACAGAAGCAGAAGATATTAAGAAGAGGTGGCAAGAATACACAGAAGAACTGTACAAAAAAGACCTTCATGACCCAGATAATCATGATGGTGTGATCACCCACCTAGAGCCAGACATCCTGGAATGTGAAGTCAAGTGGGCCTTAGGAAGCATCACTACGAACAAAGCTAGTGGAGGTGATGGAATTCCAGTTGAGCTATTTCAAATCCTAAAAGATAATGCTGTGACAGTGCTGCACTCACTATGCCAGCAAATCTGGAAAACTCATCAGTGGCCACAGGACTGGAAAAGGTCAGTTTTCATTCCAGTGCCAAAGAATGCTCACACTACTGCACGATTGCACTCATCTCACACGCTATCAAAATAATGCTCAAAATTCTCCAAGCCAGGCTTCAGCAATACGTGAACCATGAACTTCCAGATGTTCAAGCTGGATTTAGAAAAGTCAGAGGAATCAGAGATCAAATTGCCAACATCTGCTGGATCATCAAAAAAGCAAGAGAGTTCCAGAAAAACCTCTATTTCTGCTTTATTGACTATGCCAAAGCCTTTGACTGTGTGGATCACAATAAAATGTGGAAAATTCTGAAAGAGATGGGAATACCAGACCATATTACCTGTCTCCTGAGAAATCTGTATGCAGGTCAAGAAGAAACAGTTAGAACTGGACATGGAACAGCAGACTGGTTTCAAATAGGGAAAAAAGTACATCAAGGTTGTATATTGTCACCCTGCTTATTTAACTTACATGCAGACTATATCATATGAAATGCCAGGCTGGTTGAAGCATAAGCTGGAATCAAGATTGCTGGGAGAAATATCAATACACTCAGATATGCAGATGACACCACCCTTATGGCAGAAAGTGAAGAGGAACTAAAAAAACCTTTTGATGAAAGTGAAAGAGGAGAACGAAACAGTTGGCTTAAAGCTCAACATTCAGAAAACTAAGATCATGGCATCCGGTCCCGTCACTTCACGGGAAATAGATGGGGAAACAGTGGAAACAGTGTCGGACTTTATTTTTCTGGGCTCCAAAATCACTGCAGATGGTGATTGCAGCCACAAAATTAAAAGACACTTGCTCCTTGGAAGAAAAACTATGACCAACCTAGACAGCATGTTAAAAAGCAGAGATATTACTTTGCCAATAAAGGTCCATCTAGTCAAAGCTATGGTTTTTCCAGTGGTCATGTATGGATGTGAGAGTTGTATCATAAAGAAAGCTGAGCGTGGAAGAACTGATGCTTTTTAAAGAACTGTGGTGTTGGAGAAGACTCTTGAGAGTCCCTTGGACTGCAAGGAGATCCAACCAGTCCATCCTAAAGGAGATCAGTCCTGGGTGTTCATTGGAAGGACTGATGTTGAAGCTGAAACTCCAATACTTTGGCCACCTGATGCGGAGAGCTGACTCATTTGAAAAGACCCTGATGCTGGGAAAGACTGAGGGCAGGAGGAGAAGGGGACAACAGAGGATGAGATGGTTGGATGGCATCACCGACACAATGGACATGGGTTTGGGAGGACTCTGGGAGTTGGTGATGGACAGGGAGGCCTGGCGTGCTGCAGTTCATGGTGTCGCAAAGAGTCAGACACAACTGAGTGACTGAACTGAACTGAAGTGATGTTTTTTCATATGTGTGAAGACTTGTTTGTACCCCACTATGTGGTCTCTATTGATGAAATTTCTATATGCAGTTGAAAAAATTGCTTTTCATACATATCACTCTATGGTCTATGCTTGTGAGATCTATTATTCACTGATGTTTTGTTTAGTTGTTCTATGGATCACTGACAGGAGGTTGTTGATACCTTTGACTGAGATAGTTGACTTGCTTATTTTTCTCTCTTTTTTTCCTCACAGTTTTTGCTTCATATATTTTAAAGTGCTGTTATTGGGAGCATGCAACTTTATAATTATTATGTATTTCTGATATGCTGACACTTTTATCATTATAAAATGTTCTCTTTAGTCTCTGGTAATATTACTTTTCTTAAAGTCTATTTACCGATGTTACTAAGTAACATATAATGAAGGATATTTTGCCTGATGTAGTCAGTTCATCTTTTTTATGTTTACTATCATATGGTTCATGTATACCTATTTTTACTTTCAGCTACTTGTGTCTTTATATCTTCTTCTCTTTAAAGAGAGAGAAAAACACATCTATTCTAGCCATAATATAGTTGAGTCTTGTTGCTTTTTCATTCCCAGTCTGCTTTTTAGTTGGACATTTTAGTCCATTTACATTTATTGTAACTATTACGTAGTTGGATTCAGGTCTGCCATTTTGCTATATTTTTTCCTGTTTGTTCCATCTGTTTTGAATAATAGGTGGGAGTGAATATTTATTGGATTATAGGACTGGTGTTGGGAAGATGACAGACTTGAGTTTGGTCCCTGTGTTCTCCGTGGAGCATGTGGTAAGGTCGTCAGGGGGGTGGACAGTGGAAGAAAAAATGTCAGAAGTTTGAAGAGAGAAAAGAATGTATGAAATGTATTGTGATGAGTGAGAAAGTGAGCCTTCTAGAGGACAAAGTAGGTTGTGAGATTTATTTATCGTCCATTCATTTATTTTTTGTCATGCATTAATTCAATAAATATTTGAATGTCTCCTTTGTGGGGGAAAACAGGCATGGACATGCTCCTGTGAGACTTTTGCTATCAATAGATATTGGTGAAATAATCTCAGTAATATATGCAATAAGATTATAAGCTAGAAAGACAAGGGCAATGAGATAATAGAAATCATTGATTTTACAGGAATGTACAGCAGAAAAACTTGACCTTGAGTAGGTGTAAGGAATCATTTGTTGGAGCCATTTGCCCTTGAGCTGAGATCTAAAGTTGGTAGGTTAAACCAGACAGTGGTTGGTGGGAGTATGGTCAGGTGAAGAACAGAGTGGGCTGGTGCTCTGTGGGGGCAGAGAGGATGAGTGTGGGAGGAGCAGACGCTACTGGCATGGCTGGACTGGGGCGTGGAGAAGGGAGACGGGTAGCAGCTCAGGGCTACACGATGCCACAGCCCTACAGATTGTGATCAAGCTTCTGTACCAGGAATGACTTTGAAATGAAACCAGTCAGCTTGGTGTGTGATGTGCTTCTCCTTAAAGCATCAAGTCTTTCTTTGATGTACGTTAAATAGAACTGATGAGACTGGGCTACAATGAATTATCAGAGCGATGCACAAAGCGAGTCGTTGCCAAGTTTTCTTACACTCCACTTTATTCCTATTTGAGGGAAAAAAGGTAATTAAAGAACATCAGGCATTGCTTCCAGGTTTCAAAGTGGCTTCCATCCAGCCACAGGGAGGCTCGCAGCGGAAAACCAGATGTTCAGATAAAGACCTAAGTGGACAAATATGGCTGCTGCGCATTACACAAATACATGATGGAAATCTTTCCTGGTGTTAGGCTTTAAAGTATTTGTACGAATGCCTCCTTTCTTCCAGAAGAACCAAAGGGAGGAGTTTAAATGCATTTGTTAGGCATGTTTGTGCCTTCCCACCTAGTGTTAGCCAGTACAAGTGGAAAATTAGAATAATGGGATTATTGACTCAAATCTTTTGCTGAGTGCCTTCCAGGTGTTCCCGTGGTACTGAGTACCACGGACTTGACAGTGAAGGATGCGGAGACGAAGCCAACAAAGAGTCTCCCCTCTGTGTGGAAAGCTCAGGCTGCAGGAGGGGCTGTAGCAATGCTGGAACCAGAAGGAAGGTTCAGGTAGATTGTGGACAACAGAAAGAAAAGTGCTTCTTAGGGACCAGGGGGTTCCTCGAGATTTCTATGTCCTCTTTTTCCTTTCCACAACTAAAACTCTTTTTTTTGCTCTGAGCTTTTCTTATGAATAGAAAAATTCAATTAATCATAAAAAGCGGGTACCCAACATAAGATTCACCCTCTTCACAGATTTTTAAGTATACAGTGTTGTGTTGTCTCCAAGTACACCAAGTTATAAACATTAAATTATCTACAGCTTTTTGTATGTCAATCGGACCTCGGTGAAGCAGTGAAAAAATGGCAAGCACAGCTTGTTATCCCTGCTTTTATATTTTTTGGTTCAACAAATATTTGTTGAATTTATATTAGGTTTAATGTCCCGTCCTGCAGGATGGTGCTCGCCCCTGTTAACAGGGAGAAACAAGTCACGGAGGATCGGGAGGAAAGAAAATTGTGCCCATGGCAGCAGTTTCCGCAGCTTTAGATCATCTCAGAGGAAAACCTGAGTGCAGTGCCCTTGGACACATGATCCACTTCTTTAGTCCAACGGGCTGCCACAGAAACACTGCTATCTCCTGGAGCCTGCCCTGTTTGGATTTCTCTGTTAAGAGTTAAAACTTGGAAAAGCAGCCCATGCCTGGGAAACTCTGCAGACAAATTCTTGGGTTGGAAATGCACATTAGTGGATTCTTTAATACAAAAACATAATGCTTTAAATTGTACTTTGGACATGATGTCCACTTTTTTGGCTCAACAAACAAACCCGAAATTGTTTTTAGCTTTCTGCTCTGGCATTCACGAAGTTTTGCCTAAAACCCTTGGAGATTTGCTGAAAAAGATTTATTTGTGTGCGTTCTGAGGAGCGTGCCAAAATTCTGCTGCTTCGTGTTTTTCAAGATTCTTCTAAATTAAAAAGTGAGCGCAGCGCGTGTGAGGGTGAAACATTGGTTTAGTTGTTGTGCCAAGTAAATGGGTTTCTTTCCAGGAGGAGGGGAGAGATGGTGTGACAGGGTGAACGTTCAGTCAATGAGATCTGCTTTGCACAGCAGAGGAGTTCATTTGACTCCTTACAAAGTCACTGTCTCTATTTAATAAAAAACCACACAAACATAGCAATCTATCAGTTTGGGTGCTGCCTTTAATTGATTTTTGCACTAAGTCCTATCAGTTGATTAAACATAGCCCAAATCACCTAACTCACCCACAAAGTAAATATAGACATGACAAAAAAAAAAAAAAAATCAAGAAATGTCTATGTATGAAGGAACTTTCAGGTATTTCACAGGTCAGTTGAATAATCAGGATCAAAAGAGTGAATATCTACTCAGAGACATTAAAAAACACACTGAAACCTCAAGTGCTGTTTTTTTCCTTTTCAGAAGAAGCATGTTCATTAAAATAAAATTTATACAGACATATAACACAATGTATACGTCTTTATGCATTGTTTACTGATTGAAATACTATTTATACTGTGATGCAGATTAACATTAAATACCCAAACTGCTTTTGGATCTAGAAAAAGTTGTGTAAATAGTTTTCCAAAGTGCAGACAAAAAGGAAAAAAAAATAATAACTTTTGTTTAGTTTCACTGTAATCTCACTGACAGATCCTTGGACTGCTTCACATCCACACTGGCTTGCAGCAAAGCTGAAATCCCCCTGTGCCCTCCCCGGAGCCGGAGCTGATGGCTCCACCACCATGACTGATGGTCCCCTTGGTAACAAAGTTTCCCTTGTGTTTATCTGATACAACCACTCTCCTCATCAGCGTGCTTTATTTATTTATTTTCGTGTGCTTATGAATACATATATATCACAGCGGGATGTAATGGGTGGGAAAAAAACAAGTTTTCAGAGTGTGGAGCATCCATGGACTGCATATTTTCATTCTCTGCTTTGACCTTCGCCCTGTGGCAGGCGGGTAAGAGCCCATGGACCCAGGATCAGCGGCAGGACCAGAGCGGTTGCCAGAAGCCCAGGGTGTTTTCCTTGAGTTACTGTATCGAATGAGGTCGTGTATTTAAAAGCTTCTTACTTCTAAGTGTTGCAGTAACCAGAATAGCCTGGTATAATTACTCTAAATATTTAAAGTGGTCAAAGAGCTGAGAAAAAGTGAAAATTACTCTCTAAAAAGCCTTATCTGTGACTGTTACGTATCCCTGACCCTGTAATAACGGTGTTAATAAACATCCGTCCCATCCAAGACTCTGGGTAAAATCTTCTCTACCTTTTTAGTGAAAACACAAACTTAGTCCCTCTTTTCTATTTCTTCAACTCTCTCTCTAGATCCTTCCCATCAGTACTCAAACACACTATTATTTCTTCCATTGAAAAGACTCCCTCTCCCATCCACACAGCCATGTATTAAAACAAAATGTGTGTGTTAGTCACTCAGTCATGTCTCACTCTCTGTGAGCCCATGGACTGCAGCTCGTCAGGTTCCTCTGTCCACGGAATTCTCCAGGTAAGAATACTGGAGTGGGTTGCCGTTTCCTTCTCCAAAAACAAAATGACCCTCCCTAAACCCTGCGTCCTCTTTCTGCCCTCTTTGCAGCTAATCTTGGGATCTCTCACACATTCCAATCTTTTTGCCTTTTTCCCTTTTTAAAAAACCGTTAAAAATTTTGAGGTATATGAGGTTTATGGTGTTGTGTTAGATTCAGTTGTACGGCAGAGTGATTCAGTTATCTCTCATCTATTTAACTTTTCGTAGTCTTTTCCATTAGAGGTTGTTACAAGGTATTGAGTACAGTTCCCTGTGCTATACGGTAGATCCTTGTTGTTTATCTATTGCATATCCAGAGGTGAGTATACATTAATCCCAAACTCCTAATTTACCCCCCACCCCACTAGACGCTTTGATGACCGTAGGTTTGTTTTCTGTGTCTTT
Source organism: Dama dama (assembly GCF_033118175.1). Classification (NCBI taxonomy): domain Eukaryota; kingdom Metazoa; phylum Chordata; class Mammalia; order Artiodactyla; family Cervidae; genus Dama; species Dama dama. The sequence goes on along the minus strand of NC_083695.1, from coordinate 93,931,912 downwards.
GGGTTTGTTTCTGTTTTGCAAATAAGTTCATTTATATCATTTTTTTAGATGCCACGGGGAAGTGATGTCATGTGAAATTTTTCTTTCTCTGTTGGACTTACTTCACTTAGTAAAGTAGCCTCTAGGCTCATCTGTGTTGCTGCAGCGGCGTTATTTCTTTGTGACGGCTGAGTAGTGTTCCTTTTGTACGTACCACACCTTCATCTATTCGTCTGCCGATGGACTTTGGGGCTCCTTCCACGTCTGCGCACATTCCGGTCTCATCCCACCTCCACTCCTTCTCAGGTGTCTCTCCTGCTGAGTCTGGTGGGCGCCCGGTGGGCACCCTCGGCCTGCTCTCCTCCAGCACTCTGCCTCGGAGCTCATCCCTGGTCCTTCTCCACCTCTCAGCCTCCTCACCACGTCACTGAAGGTGCTCAGGCCTGTTCCCTCTTTTCTTTCCACAAATGCTCCCGAGTAACCTTATCCAAGCCCAGGGCCTCCACTGTCTCCAAGCTGTTGGCCCCCAGTTCACTGTCCGAGATGCAGACTCGCGTGTCAGCATCTATCCACATTGCCTGGAGATGCCTCACCGATGTCCTGAGATGTCAGAACAGAGCTCACGGCCTGCCCCACTCACCTCCTCTTCTCCTGACCCCCTCACCTCTGCTCGGGTTCACCCTCCAGCCGGGAATCACACTTGCCACCTCCGCAGCCTCCTCGGGCGGTGAGGTGGCTGGAAGGCTGAATGCCTCCATCCTTGGTGTGTTTCCAGGGTGCTGGATTTTGCCAGCCCCGCTGCCATCACACTCAGCTGTGCCCGGGCCTCCAGCAGGGCCTCCTGACTGCTGCTGCCCCTGCGCATTGGCCTTGTGACACCTTGGCTGCCCTCCTCTCTTCGCTAGGGGCCTCTGATGCCGAGACGCGGTCCCCATCTCACCATCGCTGTGCTGGTAGCTCCTTTCCTCTTGAATGCCTTCCTCATTCACCCTTTGTTCTAAGCTAATTTCTCCCCACGTTTTACATCTCTGATCCTCCTCCCCACCAAAAAGGAGGTGACGCTTACCATCACACAACCTCGGGTGTTTTTTCTTGTAGCTCTGATCACACTTATAACTCAATAATTTATTTAAATCAGATTTCCCTTCTAGACTTACTTTATATGGAAATAGGAACCTTGCCCATCTCGTTTATTATTGTATTGCCTAGATTACAAAGAGTTCCGTTGGAATATGGTAAATATTTGTCGAATGAATGGACATACACATTTGTGAAGGAAGTTATGTTTTGATGGAAGGTGGGCCATGAGAAAGCATAGGAAACAATTTGAAAGGAAGATTCAGCAAAGTTAAGAACAGAAATTCACTCTGGTGTGTAGAAAAGGCCTAACAGAAGTCACAGTATAAAACTGCAAATCTGTGTAAGTGCCAGAAGCGGTGGGGAATCAAAGCTGGTGAGTACCAAAGGCATTTTGTATTAGTAGGATTCTCTTTGGTAGGCCAGCTTGACCTAGAGTCACTATAAATGGCATTTATTGGCTTGAATGAGCAGGCTCCACTTACTGTGTGGCTGCCCGCGTGGTTGGCTGGAGGTCTCCACTCGGACCATCAGACTGGCCTTGAGGAGTGAGTGGGCAAGGGTGGGTGCTGACCTGACAGCAGAAAAAATATCTATTGTGAATTTCCTGGTTAGACAATCTAACAAACATTTAACTTCACGGGGCATGTGTTATAAATGGCAGCCTTTTAATTTGTTATCCACACCAGACATTTTGAGAGTGAAAAAGGCTGTGTTTATAATAACGCTGGAATATTGGGTGAAAAAACAGCAAGGGTGTCCTTGACAAATTAGGACATAGGGTCGCCCTAGCTGGGAGGAAGAAAGCGAGGGGATTTCTGTCCAGGGAGGAGCAACGAGGCAGGATTATGACCCGGAAGGAACAAGGAGTCATGACCTCAATGAGAAGAGGGAAGAGGTTCATGGAAAGGCACCCAGGCTCTTTTTCCCAAGCCAACCTTGTGGGCGACCCCACTCTTAATTCAAAGGGTCAGCGTAAGGAAGTGGAAGGCAGTTCCCTGTGGACCCAGTTATATCTTTAGAGATTATTCTCATCCAAAAATAATTTCCTTCTTGGTGAAAGATACACCACCAAGATGTTCTGCCTTCTTGACTTCCTCATAAAAATTTCCAAATCGCCTTACAACAATTCTGAAGTAACACACCCTGCTGCTGCTTGCTGCTAAGTCGCTTCAGTCATGTCCGACTCTGTGCGACCCCGTGGACAGCAGCCCACCAGGCTCCCCTGTCCCTGGGATTCTTAGGTAAGAACACTGGAGTGGGTTGCCTTTTCCTTTTCCACACCCTGGCCACCCCAAATAAGAGATAGAGTAGAATAAGGGGAGAGAGCCCCAGAGAAGGGCTGGGCATCTTCGCTGCCCTCAACTGGCCAAGTTTCCTTGTTCTAGCTCCGCCTCCCCTATGAAATGGGCTTCAGTTCAGTTTAGTTCAGTTCAGTCCCTCAGTTATGTCTGACTCTTTGCGACCCCATGGACTGTAGCACGCCAGGCCTCCCTGTCCATTACCAGCTCCCAGAGTTTACTCAAACTCATGTCCATTGAGTCGGTGGTGCCATCCAACCATCTCATCCTCTATTGTCCCCTTCTCCTCCAGCCTTCAATCTTTCCCAGCATGGGAAATGGGCTTAATGCAAGAAAATCAGAATGACATCTCCTGGCTCTGACATGATTGGGTTCTAGAATGCTAAGTATGAGACCTCATCTTTGCAACCAAGAAGCCAAAAACTACTTGGGGAAATACGGCAAAGACCAGAAGTAATTGCACAGACAGCACGCTGTCTGATAGACGTGTCTGATAGATCAGACAGCTGTCTGACAGATGGCCATGCTTCGTGTGTGGACAGCAAACTCAGAAGTGGCTCGGGGAGTCCGTGGCTGGCCCTGGGGGCGGGTTGTGGACGTTGCCTGGCAATTTTTCTGTGCAGGTGGCGTCAGTGGTTAATGGCAGCCCCACCTGTCCTGTCTCCTCTGGAGCTCCACCCTGCACCTTTCTACACAGGGGCCAGGCGGTCCCTTCAGATCAGCAATGGCACCCAAACCCTCATCTCCTCCAGGCAAGCCAGCCCCCGGCTCCATCATTTATTTCCGAGTCGCCTGCGTTGGGATCTTCGGTCAGTTCCCCTGGTGGCCTCCTCCTCCACCCCTGCCAGCCTGGCCTCGTGGCTCCACGAGGTCCATGCCCACCTTGCACACCCCTCTCTCCTCATTCCCTGACTGCCACTGGCTGAGTGTGGGTCTCAATCACATGATGCTGAAATTATTAGAAGGTTGTCACAGTTGGTATCCTCTTCCCAAACTTCCTTCTCATTCAATTCATCTCAGACATCATTGTCAGTGCTAAAATATCACTTAAAAAGGTTATTTCCTTTTTTTTTTTTTGGATTCCTGATTCACTGCAAGATCAAATAAAAACTGGAGCCTATAATTCATGGCTGTTCACAATCTGGCCCAACCTATGGGCACCTTTATCCTTTACGACCCCTTTTGCTCAAGATATATGTTCCACCTGGACTAGGCTCTGCTCTCTAACCTGTGGTTGTCTGGCGCCTTCTTGCCCTGAGGGACACCTGCAGCGGCGAAAGCATCTCCCCTCTTTACTTCCTCGGAACAACCCTCAACATTCCAGGCACTGCTCATCCAGGTAATAAGGGCTTCTTCAGAGGATGCTTCCAGCGTGTCCCCTCACCACTGAGTCATTTCTGCTGCTGCTGCTGCTAAGTCGCTTCAGTCATCTCCAACTCTGTGCGACCCCATAGACGGCAGCCCACCAGGCTCCTCCGTCCCTGGGATTCTCTAGGCAAGAACACTGGAGTGGGTTGCCGTTTCCTTCTTCAATGCATGAAAGTGAAAAGTGAAAGTGAAGTCGCTCAGTCATGTCTGACTTTTAGCGACCCCATGGACTGCAGCCCATCAGGCTCCTCTGTCCATAGGATTTTCCAGGTAAGGGTACTGGAGTAGGGTGCCATTGCCTTCTCCAGAGTCATTCCTAGTCATCGGTTTTGTTAGTTTACATTTTAGGAGCATTTTGTTTTCCCTATTAGATTGCAGATATTTTGCAGATAGGTGTTATGCCTTAATTCTTTAACCACAATGCCTTTTGTAATCCTAAAGAAAGCATTTCTCTGACTCCTTCAAGACCAGCAGGCATGCTTGGCATAACGACAACAGAAAAACACATTGTCATTTCCGTGGACGTAGGGACTTATAAAATAGAGGGATGGATAAAATGGTTCTAGGTCATCAATTGTTAGGACTTAAATGTATGGATAACATGGTGCTTTTGAAGGGTTTGTAAAACATTCTCATGGAAAGTTTCAGAAAACAGATTTGTTTTATAAAATCTTGACTTTCAAGATGTATGTTCATTTATCTCCAGGCATATAAAGCTTTCTGTGTTCCAGAAAGAGTGCATCACTTGAATGGGATAACACATGTGTAAGTGTTTTGTAATCTTTAAGCACCATAAACAGATGAAGGACTATTTTATTAATGATAAAATTTTCTTAGGTAATAACCTAAGACAGAAGGATGGCGTGAACAATTTTCTAATGTCATTCAAATAGCAAGAGCTCAACTTTTCTGGCTGGAGAAGTGGAGAATACTGTGTTCTCTCTTTTTCCCCTATTCCCTTCCCTTCTGGTAAAGTTGAATCTTGCCAAAAATCATGATTTGTGTGAGAGCAGTGGATTTGTTCCCATGGCCCCATTGCATGTGTATGGGAGACTGGGCTGCATCTCCATTGCTATTGGCAGCCCTCTCTTTAATTGCTACATTTTGGGAAGTTAGCTGTATATTGCATTAAACTGACAAAATAAATTGTTAGGGCCCACTCTATTTTTTTATTCATTGTTCAAAAAGTTGAAGTTAGTTGTTTGCTTAATACTCCAAGCTGATGAGGCATTTCATTATCTTACCAGTAATACACTCTAGAAAATGGAATCATTAGAGAACAGAAGTCACTGAAATGTAAACATGTGAATAATTTACACTTTCAACTGGTGTTAAATAAAAGGTTTTAATCTAGACAGAGATCTGACAATAAATATTCATTTCTAATTTCCAATGAGTAAACTTTATCTCTTTTTAAAAGCCTTTCCATTTGATTTTTTTTTTTTTTTTCCTGGAAGATAATAGCAAATTTGACATGGGCACTTTGGGGAATAAAAGTTCCCTCTGGTCAACACAACCAGGAAGAGTTATTATGAAAATCAAAATTTGAAATAATTGCAAACATTGTAATGAGGAGCCATCTTAGGATCCCTGCATCGTCCTACCCTCAGAGGGGAGGTACCTTCCCGGTAACGCTTTCCTGGGGGATGTGAGGGAAGCAGAGGAGAGAAATTGCCTCTTACCGTGGACGGTTTGTTGGATGATTGCCAGCCTGGGTCGAGGCCCAGCCCACAGGCAGATGTCAGCTTCTGTCTCACCAGGCAGCGGCCACACAGGCCTTGACAGAGAGGAAGAGAGTGAGGCTTAAGGAAAAGGACGATCGGGTGATGCCACGTCCTCACTGAATCGGGGCCCTGCTGGTGCTTCTCAGGTTGAGATGTGGGCAGGACCATCTCCGGTGGAAGGCTTTACTGTCACACCCAACTCCCCACTCTGCCTTTCCGGTTTTCTTTCTGAGAGCATTGTAGAATTAGGCCTGGGCACTCTAGGTTTTCCTTTATTTATTGGCTGTATTGGGTCTTCGTTGCTGTGTGCAGGCTTTCTCTAATTATGGTAAGGGGGCTACTCTTTGCTGCGGTGCATGGGCTTCTCATTGCAGTGACTTTTCTTGTGGTGGATCAAGGGGTCCAGGGTGTGCGGCCTTCAGTAGTCATGGCATGTGGACTCTAGAACCCGGGGCTATTGCCCCATGGCATGCGGAATCTTCCTTGACAGGAATTGAACCTGCGTCCCCTGCATTGGCAGGTGGATTCTTAACCACTGGACCACCAGGGAAGTGCTGTTTTTTCTTTTTTAAAATGCATTTATTGAGACATACATGCTATAAAATTTGCTCATTTTAATTACCCAGTTCAAGATTTGTTAGTGTTTTTAGAGAACTGTGCAACTATCACCATCCTTAGCACATTTCCATCTCCCCCAAAAGAAAGCTTGTGCCCCTTTGCAGCCCCCACCCCCATTTCTTTTTATGCTTCTTCAGCTGACTTGCATCTTGCCTTGGGAGTTGGTTTGTACTGAATATGTAATTGTCAGGTGAATGCATTTGACAGTGTGAACTTCCATTGTGGGTTCCAGAGCCTTATGGAATGTTTGAGTTGAAACAGGCCAGGAACAGTCATCCAGTCTAAACTTTTCACCATATAGTTGAGGAAGCTGACTGTCCACTGTGTAGTTCATGAGGGTTGAGGCAGTGGTTTAGTCGCTAAGTTGTGTCTGACCCTTGTGTGACCCCATGGACGGTAGCCTTCCAGGCTCCTCTGTCCTTGGGATTCTCCAGGCAAAAATAATGAGGGTTAATCCAAGGTTAGGTGATTGTGTTCTTAGCCTAAGAGGAGCCACACATGTAGCAGAGACCTTTGGAGTTGCTTCTGTCGAGATGATCCCCAAGAGCCGAGCTCCGAGGGTGGCTTGCTGACAGCTGCTGCTGGGGGGGTCGTCCCGATGGCCTTATTCACTCCTGAGGTCCCGTCCCATGGAGACAGAGCGGGGCTGCGGCTGGCTGGGGTGTCCCATCTCAGCGGTTCTCGCCGCTGACTCAGTACCCGAAGTTGGGGTCCACAGTGGCCTCGCTTTTCTCCTCTGCTGTCCCCTGCTCTTTACTCTTGGAGCCGCCTTAGCTTTGCTTCTTCTTTCCACCCCAGAATCAGCTTCTCTTTGCCTGGAAACTGCTATTCTCAGACCTCCCAAACTTCCCTGACGACGGGCCTGTGAAGCCGGCTATATCCGTGCTCCCAGGACGATTCTCAGCAAGTTGAACAAAAAGAGGCACAGACGTCTCCACTGGGCCTTCCCTATTTAGACAGACAGAGATTGCTCAGATGGGCCAAAGTGTGTTTTCATCATTTGATTCGCAGAATTTTTGTTACCAAAACTCTACAGAGTGATTTTTCCAGGGAGTTTCTTTTTCTAATATTCAAACTTCTGTTCAAATTCCAATACCAGATTATAAACAGATACAATTTCTAAGAACATCTCCAAAGGGGCCATTTACAAGATCTTGCTCAAAGAACAATGTGTTATTACAAAGAATTATGTCATTTTGAAAGATATTTCAGACCTGTGGATCAAATCCTTGCATATTTCTCCTGATTAAATTCTACTGATTAAATCAGTTGTGATTTATCTATGACTACGACCATAAGCCATTAAAGAGATCTTTTGATTTGAAAATTGGTCATTAAAATCATACTCTCTAAATTCCCCATGACATTTCATTTCCACAAATAAACATGTTTGATCCTAATATTTGTGCTAAAAATCTATTTTATCTTTTATCTAGCTAAAGAAACATAAAAGTATGTTGTTCCTAAATAAGTATACAAAAATCAATAATAATCTTACGTATGATCTATAAACAGCACATTAATGCAAAACATGACTAGTATTCTGTTCACAAAAGCAACACTGGAATAAAATACTAACCTAGGGAAATTATTATGAAGAGTAATATAGAACCAAAAGAAACAAAAACTGAAAAAGTTTGCCAAGAAAGATAAAAATAAGGTTTGAATGAATGAAAGAACATACTAGGTTCTGGCTGGAAGATTCAATAATATGGTTATTGCTATATGTCATTCTTCTGTATTTTCTTCAGTAAACTATGAGATGTTAAAACTTTTTCAGCACATAATTCAATTCATCAACATTAACGAATCTATTAGACTATGGATGCAAATCTCCCCAAGATGCTTTCTACAACCCAAACGAAATAGGGTAGTGAAGGATGTGCCCCGCAGGCTACCAAGTCTAGGCGACAGGGAAACTCCGGCAGGGCCCCAGAACACAGAGCGGTGTGCCCACCCCACCCTCAGCCAAGGCGGCCAGGGGTCAATCATGTGCCGGCAGGTGCCGGGCAGGCAAGGCACTGGGGACATGGGTCTGTCGTTTGCGGAAACCGGACTATCCCCCCAGTCGGGCGTCTCACTGAATGTGTAAGCACAGACACAACCATCCAGGCTGGGAAATGCCCGTTCCCAGATGGAGGAGCTGGTGAGGCTGGAGACGGTGAGCAGGTGGGCGCTGGGGCTGCAAAGGTGCCCTGGGCCTCTCAGATGACCAGCAGGCAGGCTGCGAGGGGCAGAGCCTCCCTCTGAGGGCGAATGTGGGGTCAGAAGCCAAGCTGAGCAGGGCAGACACACGGGGGCCTGGGGCGAGTGGAAGGGGGACGTGGCCCAGGCAGCATGGAGGGCGGCCCAGAGGGAGCCTCCCCCATGATGTCGACAGGCGACGACACTGTCCTGAAGGTAAGGGTTGCAGCGCCGTAGGAAACCCAGGATGGACTGAGACACATTTCAGTAGCAGACTCGAGCTGGAGATAGGACAGGGGCCACACAGTCGCCATGTTTGAACTGGTCATGATTTCCAGAGAAAAAGGGCGACTTTAGTCTCTGTACTGAAAACGGCATTGCACACATGAGCAAACTGACTTTAAAAACGCACCATGTGAAAGCTGTGAGTTAAATGAGGACTGCAGCCTGGGACACGGCACCTCAGAGGGCTCTGAGAGACTGCTCCAAAGAGGTAGGGGGGAAGGACAGTATTTATGTGATTTTGGTGAAGGGGAATTCACGCGATAAAGCACATTTATTTGTTAGAAAGTTTCTGCTGGTCTTGTGAAGCTTCTGCCAGTCATGAGAAACAATCATCACCATGAAAGATTTTAGTGCTTTTCTAGATATGAGGAGATACAAGAACTGGACTCATAACATTGGTTTCTGAAAATACCTAACGATCTGAAGACCTCTTCTGCCACTTTTTTGCAGAGCAGAGAGTGCCTCATTCCTGCTGTCAACTTTGAGCTCCTTCAGGGGGCGTTGAAGGTCAGCAGCTGCAGCAGCCCCTGCTTTAATCCTGGTAGGGGCAGATGGCAGGCACCCATGTCAAGTGCCAATTTGTAGTTGACAGTGGAAAAGCCCTAGGTGTGTCCCAGGAAGGCTACTGGTCTTCAAAAAGAAAAGAAAATGTTCTTTGAGAATCCAGGCAACATGTCAAAGTAACTAGTAATAGAAAAATGGTGAGAGTGGTGTCAATCTTCCCAACAGAAACACTTGAAGCAAGAAAGCAACTTTTTAAAGATAATCAAGAAAAGGAAGTGTGATGGGAGCATTTTGTGAGCAGCCCAGCTTTCCTCCAAGTACAAAGACCACAGAGAAGCTGCAGGGGACATTCAAGAACTCAAGGAAAGCATTCTTGGGAGCCCTTCCTGGGGAGTCTGCACCAGAGTGGGCTTTGGACAACCACTAAGTAATTAGGAAAGACTCAGCCTAAGGTGTTTTAGGAGGAACGGAAGATATTTAACAGTAGGACCAAGACTGAAACGTGAGGCTAGGATGACAAATTTGTCCTGTGCTGTGTTCTGACGACATAGAAAAGATGTAAGCAAAAACGTGAGGGGAAAGAGGAGGGCAGATCAACTCATTGATTACCTGGTAGGAATTAGCTCGGAGTAAAATATCACTTGCAACTGACAAATCAAGTAGTAGCACCTTAAATTATCATGTGTATTAGGAGTAGAAGATTGGAGGAGGACATGGCAACCCACTCCAGTATTCGTGCCTGGGAAATCCCATGGAGAGAGGAGCCTGGCAGGCTACAGTCCATGGGGTCGCAAAGAGTTAGACCCGACTGAGCCTGAGCACATCATCTAACAATTCATTGGTCAGGGAAGAGGAACAGAAAAGAAACAGAGTTACTAGTTACCAGTTAAAGTCTATTGCCATAACTGAGACCCATTCTTAATCACAAATCTGGGAGAAATTTTGCCACATGGAAAATGATCTGATTTTCTCTGTTCTCCCATGGATGGAGGGCTTTCCAGGTGGTGCTAGTGGTAAAGAACTCACCTGTGAATGCAGAAGGAGTATGAGACATGAGTTCGCTCTCTGGTCAGGAAAATCCCCTGGAGGAGGGCATGGCAGCCCACTCCAGTATTTTTGCTGGAGGATCCCATGGACAGAGAAGCCTGGTGGCCTACAGTCCACAATTGGTTATGCATCATTTAGATGATTAAGAAATGTCTTTCAAAAAAAAAAAAAATCTAAAATAGAAGCCTTAGAGTCTAATGCAAACCTGATATACAGTTTGGTTTATTTGTATCTGGCTACACTGAGACTGGCTGATTGAAGAAAGAGGAGATGGGGCTAGCATGCAAAGGTAACAAGAGAAACACTAGAAGGAAAATATAAACTTTATTAAGTACCAATTCTGGTAAATAATGTCAGAATAGCAGAGAAAAGGACCCAATAGTGAAAGACTAAGTATGCATGTGTGTGAATCCTAATATACATAATATACACATACCTACATACATATAAGCTTGTATATATTATATTACATGAGATATGAAGGAACCAAACTGAACATGTTGTTATATCAATAAACGTAGCTCACTCATTTAAAAAAATCACATTTGATTGGCTCAAAAGCATAACACAACTCAAAGCTCTATCTGGGAGACATGCCTAATACAAAGTAACTGAGAAAAATAAATAAAAGTCCTGTAAGGATACAAACACTAATTGAAAGAAAGCAGGTGTTGCAATTTGATAGTAGACAAGGTAGAGTTTGGGCCCATAAAACTTAAACGAAAAAGAGAGGATATTTTTATAATGCTAACGGCCACATTTCACAATGAAGATATAAAACTTATTAGTGTCTATGCATTAGATTACACAGAAGTTTCTCTCACGTAACAGAAACCATAGGAGAGGGAAGGAAACACCAACAGAGGTTCACAGGAGCAGGATATAAAGACAGACACATACAGAAGGGCGACTCACCCTTTCAGTCCTAGAGAGATCAAGATGCCAAAAAGTCAGCATGGAAAATGCTCATCTACTTTATTTATTACATCAAAGACCAAACAGCACAGTGAATAAAGAAGACTTTGTGGATATATTTCAAATTTTGTACCCCTGTAATAGAGAGCATGCCTTCTTTCCAAGTACACATTCATTTAAGAAATGACCATCTATTAGGCCATAAAGAAAACCTCAGTAAATTCCCAAAATATAAGTATTGCCAGCCACCCTCACTGACTAAATGCAATAAAACGAGGAATTAATAAGAAAATAAAAAACAAAAGGAATTTCCACCTGGAAAAACAAAACCGTCTATTAACAACTCTTGGGTCAAAGGGGAGGTAAACAAACTTGCAGAATTTCTAAAACTGTCCTAAGGAAACCTTAAGTGTTTCAGGTCTGCGGGATACAGCTAAACAAAACGCAGAGGAAAGTCATACCATTATTTAGCTCTATCACCAAAAATGGAGGCAAGTGAGTTATATTACAACTCAAAAAGCTAGAAAGGAACAAATAATACCAAGAAGTACTCATGAAAATACACGTATCAGACACTTATCTCCTCTGTCCCAGGGGCAGTTTAAATAGCCCAGAAAACTTCTGTATCTAGGAGACTGGGTCCAGCTGGTGGGAGGTGGGGTGCATATCTTTGGTTACATTTTGATTTCTTTTGTGGGTATTGGTGTATTCTGGTTTTCTGCATTTCTATAGGCAATTGTGGAGCCTTCAGGATTTTATTAAAAAAAAAAAACAAAACCAAACTATCTACTCTATCAACATTTGAAATGTGCTGGTCCAAAGTTACGCATGTGCTGGAATAAGAATTAATACCATGAATATAGTTGTGAAATTTTATTCTAAATGTTCTTCTGTTTCCTGGCCTTGTCTTACCTCTCTGAGTTCTCTCTTTCCTTAGATTTCAGACTGATATTTATTAACAATATTAATTTTATTTTATTAAAGGATACCAGAGATCCTTGTTTCATTTTTATAACTTCATCTTAATCTATGAGTTCAGTTCAGTCACTCAGTAGTATCCGACTCTTTGTGACCCCACGGGCTGCAGCATGCCAGGCTTCCCTGTCCTTCACCAGCTCCTGAAGCTTGCACAAACTCATGTCCATTGAGTCGGCGATGCCATCCTACCGTCACATCCTCTGTCGTCCCCTTCTCCTCCTGCCTTCAATCTTTCCCATTATCACGGTCTTTTCCAAGGACTCAGTTCTTTGCATCAGGTGGCCAAAGTATTGGGAGTTTCAGCTTCAACATCAGTCCTTCCAACGAATATTCAGGACTGATTTCCTTTAAGATCGACTGGTTGGATCTCCTTGCAGTACAAGGGACTCTCAAGAGTCTTCTCTAACACCACAGTTCAAAAGCATCACTTGTTCAGCACTCAGCTTTCTTTATAGTCCAACACTCACATCCGTACATGACTACTGGAAAAACCATAGCTTTGACCAGATGGACCTTTGTTGGCAAAGTAATGTCTCTGCTTTTTAGCATGCTGTCTAGGTTGGTCATAGCTTTTCTCCCAAGGAGCAAGTATCTTTTAATTTCATGGCTGCAGTCATCACCTGCAGTGATTTTGGAGCACCCAAAAAATAAAGTCTGTCACTGTTTCCACTGTTTCCTCATCTATTTGCCATGAAGTGATGGGACCAGATGCCATGATTTTAGTTTTCTGAATGTTGAGCTTTAAGCCAACTTTTTCACTCTCTTCTTTCACTTTCATTAAAAGGGCATAGGTGTGGTGTCATCTGCATATCTGAGATTATTGATATGTCTCCAGGAAATGTTGATTCCAGCTTGTGCTTCATCCAGCTGGCATTTCTCATGATGTACTCTGCATCATGCTAGTTAAATAAGCATCTGCAAGTTAAATAAGCAGAGTGACAATATACAGCCTTGATGTACTCCTTTCCCAATTTGAAAGCAGTCTATAGTTCCATATCCAGTTCTAACTGTTGCTCCTTGACCTGCATACAGATTTCTCAGGAGGCAGGTAAGGTGGTCTGGTATTCCCATCTTTTTCAGAATTTTCCACAGTTTGTTGTGATCTGCACAGTCAAAGGCTTTGGCATAGTCAATAAAGCAGAAGTAGATGTTTTTCTGGAATTCTCTTGCTTTTTTGATGATCCAGCGAATGTTGGCAATTTGATCTCTGATTCATCTGCCTTTTCTAAATCCAGCTTGAACATCTGGAAGTTCTCAGTTCATGTATTGTTGAAGCCTCACTTGGAGAATTTTGACCATTACTTTCCTAGCGTGTGAGATGAATACAACTGTACGGTAGTTTGAACATTCTTTGGCATTGCCTTTCTTTGGGATTGGGATGAAAAGTGGCCAGTCCTGTGGCCACTGCTGAGTTTTCCAAATTTGCTGGCATATTGAGTGCAGCACTTTCACAGCATCATCTTTTAGGATTTGAAATAGCTCAATTGGAATTCCATCACCACCATTAGCTTTGTTTATAGTGATGCTTCCTAAGGCCCACTTGACTTCACATTCTAGGATGTCTGGCTCTAGGTGGGTGATCACACCATCGTGATTATCTGGGTAAATAATTATTTCAAAGTAAATATTTTATTTTAATTTATTTTTGTACTAATATTCAAAATTTTAAGAGTTTTACTTAAAACGTGAGGTATAGTTGATTTGCAATATTATATAAGTTTCAGGTGTACAACATAGTGATTCACAATTTTTAAAGTTTATACTCCATTTATAGTTATTGTAAAGTGCTGGTTACATTTCCTGTGCTGTACAATAGATCCTTATAGTCTATTTTAATCATGTCTGTTTGTACATTTTAATCCCTACTCCTATTTTGTTCATCCGTACTTCTCTCTCCCCACTGCTAACCTCTAGTTTGTCCTCTATCTGTGAGTCATTTTTTCATTATATTCACTAGTTTCTTTTATTTTTTCAAATTCCACATAAAAGAGATATCATACAGCATTTGTTTTTCTCAGTCTGATCTATTTCACTAAACATAATTCTTTCCCAGTCTATTCATGCCTTTGCAAATGGCAGATTTTCATCCTTTTAAATAGCTGAGTAATATTACATTATATATATATATATATATATATATTCTACACACACACACATATCTCAATATCACATCTTCTTTATCCATTTATCTCTTGTTGGACTCTTAGTTTGCTTCCATATCTTGGCAATTGTAAATGATACTACTCTGAACATTGGGGTGCATGTATCTATTTGAATCATTGAAACACTTTTGTTTTCTTCAGATATTTACCCAGGAGTGGAATAGCTGGATCATATGGTAGTTCAATTTTTAGTTTTTCAAGGATACTGAAGCTGAAACTCCAATCAGTTCAGTTCAGTTCAGTTGCTCAGTCATGTCCGATTCTTTGTGACCCCATGAATCGCAGCACGCCAGGCCTCCCTGTCCATCACCAACTCTCGGAGTTTACCCAAACTCATGTCCATTGAGTCGGTGATGCCATTCAGTCATCTCATCCTCTGTTGTCCCCTTCTCCTCCTGTCCCCAATCCTTCCCAGCATTAGGGTCTTTCCCAATGAGTCCACTCTTTGCATGAGGTGGCCAAAGTATTGGAGTTTCTGCTTCAGCATCAGTCCTTCCAATGAACACCCAGGACTGATCTCCTTTAGGATGGGCTTGTTGGATCTCCTTGCAGTCCAAGGGACTCTCAAGAGTCTTCTCCAACACCACAGTTCCAATACTTTGGCCAATACTCCAATACTTTGACCATCTGATGCAAAGAACTGACTCATTTGAAAAGACCCTGATGCTGGGAAAGATTGAAGGTGGGAGAAGGGGGCGATAGAGGATGAAACGGTTGGATGGCATCACCAACTCATTAGACTTGAGTTTGAGTAAACTCCGGGAGTTGGTGATGGACAGGGAAGCCTGGTGTGCTGCAGTCCTTGGGGTTGCAAAGAGTTGGACACGACTGAGCGACTGAACTGAAGGATGCTTCATACTATTTTCCATAGTGGTTGCACCAATTTACATTTCTACCAACAGTGTACAGAGTTTCCTTTTCTCCACATCCTCACCAGCACTTTTTATTTGTTGCCTTTTTAATAATAACCATTGTGAGACTTGTGCTACCCTACTGGTTCAGCTGTGAAGAAACCACCTGCAATGCAGAAGATACAAGAGATGTAGGTTTGATCCCTGGGTTGGGAAGATCCCCTAGAGGAGGGCGTGACAACCCACCCCAATATTTTTGCCTGGAGAATTCCGTGGGCAGAGGAGCCTGGCGGGCTATTTTCACAGAGTCAGACATGACTGAGTGACTGAACATGCAAGCATGCCTTGTGAGAGGTGTCAGGTAATATCTTGTTGTGGTTTCTCTGATGATTAATGATGTAGAGTGTCTTTTCATGTGCCTGTTGATTACTTGTATGTCCTACAATACTGACAAGTTTTTCAGGCATTTAAAGAGTATTAAATTTCTCTGATTTTGTTGTTTGCAATGGAATTATGTGACACTAGAAGTGGGCGCTTCTGTTTTTTGTTGGTAATTATTTCCTTATATTTACTTGAGATTTTTTTTTTTAGTTATTTTTCTACTTCTTGAATTAAATGCTTATTGAATTTACTTTTAGTTTTTCCTGTTTTCTGAAAATCCATTAAAGTTGTAAATTTTCCTCTGAGGACTGCTTTGCCTGTGCCTGCGTATTTCAGCATGGAATATTCTCATTATTAAGCAGCCTTAATTTCAGTTTTTATTTTCCCTTGCATTCAAAAGTTACTCAGAGGTTCTGGGTCCATGGTTTTGAGTAGTGATGTTTTGGGGCCATTCTTTGGTTATTGGTTTCTAGTTCTATTGCTTTGGATTCAGAGAATGTGGTCCCTGTGATTTTTACTTTTGTGAAATATACTGAATTTTCTTTAAGCACTAAAACTAGGGAAAAATTTAAAAATAAGTATTTCACAAGTGTTTGAAAGATGCATGGATTCTTTCTTCTTTGTGGGTAAAGCTCTGTTTATGCCTTTTCAATTATGCTTTTAAGTTGATATTTTAATCTTCTCTCTCTATTCATTTTTCACTTTTTAAGGTTTAAGAGTTAACTTAATATCTCACCCTCTGTGAACAAACTGGTTTTTTTCTGTTTTTGTTTTATATATTTCATATATTCTTCTATATATATACATATATACTGTTTTATACATTCTGTGTTTTATATATGTGTGTGTGTATACACACATAATATAAATACATACATAAACACTGTTGTATATATTCTAATATTTTGTTCAGTATGTGTGAGTTTATACCATTAGTCAAAAGGACTGTGATTTTATATAAAATATAATTCCTTATTTTGAATGTCCTTTCTGACTTGATTTTTTTTTGGTCTAAGTTTCAGCTTCCTCAAATTTGACTAGATACCCTTTTAGGATTTCAATTCCTCCATCTCCTCTACTTTGTTGATATAATTTAGAATTTTTGGTTCATATTATTGTTATTAGCATTATGCTTTCCTTTTTCAAAATTGCACCATCTGCGTACACTTAGTCCTTCAGTCCTGTCCGACTCTTTGTGACCCCATGGACCGTAGCCCACCAGGCTCCTCTGTCCATGGGGATTCTCTAGGCAAGAACACTGGAGTGGGTTGCCATGCCCTCCTCCAGGGGATCTGTTAATCTATTTCATTGTGTATTTTTAATTTTCCTTAAAATTTTCCTGTAAAAACAGTCCATTTAATTTTTTATTGTTTCCTGACTCCCTTCCATCATTAATTTTCATTAGCTCTTGAGAATTCCATGGACTACGGTCCATGGGGTCACAAAGAGTGGGACACGACTGAGCGACTTTCAGTTTTCACTTTGAGAGGCTTCATCTTCCTTCTTGATGCTTGAAGACAAAGGTAGTGTACACCCATGAGGAGAGTGTCCAGGTTTTGAGAAATCAGATTGCGTGTTTGGCTTCCTTTATAATATGTGTGCACACGTGTTTGTTCATGTGTGTTTGGAAACTTTTGCAGTAGATGCTTTTTCTTGGTGGCTAAATGATATAAATTGACAACTGAATAGATTTTTATCATTCTTGTGATGTTTGATGTATGCATAAGATAAATTGATTAATTCTCACAGAAAAGCAAAACCTTCCTATTTTATTTTTGTGAGCCAAGTTAGCAAGTAATTCTTTTTTTTTTGGTAAAGATTTTATCAAACCTACTGGAAATGTATCTCTATAGAGGAATCTTGGTAAGGCAATACCAATCCTAGGTAATGATGATGTCAAAGTATTGAAAGTGTCTTTAGATCGATGCTTCTCTGTCTGGGATGCTGGAGAAAATCCAGCCCGGATGAAGATTAGTGTAAATTATGTCTCTGACCACAGTGGGCCCACAAAACTGCAGGACAGTCACAGTTGGGTCACTCCTGGCTCTCCTGAGCTACAGTTTGAAATGTTCTCCACTTTTCCCAAATTGTCTTTTTCTTATTGACTAATAAAATCTCTCTATGTTAAGACTATTTAGCTCTGACCATATTATTTGCAATCTTTTCCCAGGTTCATTTGTCTTCTATTTTAAAAAAGTGTTTTAACTCATCACAGCAAGCCAAATTTTCTTCACTTCCCCCCGTTGTTTTGTGTTTTCTCAATCATTCCTTCATTGAGAACGACAGACAAGATTCTACTGTTATGGAATTTACAGCAAATATAAATCTAAATATATAGTCTTTGGTTATTGTTGCTTTAGTCACTAAGCTGTATCCAACTCTTTTATCCAGCTGTTTGTGACCCCATGGACTGTAGCCCCCCAGGCTCCTCTGTCCATGGAATTTTCCAGGCATGAGTAATGAAGTGGGTTGCCATTTCCTTCTCCAGGGGAACTGCCCAACTCAGAGATTGAACCTATGTCTCTGGCATTGGCATAGGGATTCTTTATCACTGAGCCACAAAAGAAATATACATATGTATATATATATACATATATATATAATTATTTAAAATATTTGCATATTTATTTTTAAATTTTCTTACTGGGTTAACTGAAACCCATCTGGAATTTATTTTTTATATCATATGAAGTGTGTCTGTAACTTATGTCATTTTTTTTACATACACAAGCATTTTTCCTGACCCTATTTATTAAATGTCTGTTTCCCATGTTTTGAAATTTTTCCTTTTAGACAAAAAAGTCATTAGTTAACTAAGCCTTTATGACATGGAAAGTTTTCCCACATTATTCTTCTCCTCCAATAACTTGTTAGTTCTTCTTTGTTATTTATTTTTGAAATAAATTTTAGAATGAGTCTGTCAGGTGCCGTAGCAACGCCCACTGGGACCATGACTGCATTTGTATTCCTCTTTTAAATTAATTGGGGAAAATATCCATTTTTACTGTATTCCATCTTCCCATCAATGACCATGATCTATTTCTATAAAATGTTTTACTGCCTCTCAGGAAATATTTGTGGTTTTCCTGTTGCAAATTCTGTTCAATTCTTGCTGGGATTTGTCCTTGTATTTTATATTTTGTTTGCTATTGGGAAAGTAACTGCTCCCATTCTGGGGTTTCTAATAACTTAGGAATTAATTTTTCTCTACTTAACTTGTTTCTGGTTACTTTACTTAAAACTTGAATTAACTCTAGGGTTTCTGTGTATGTGGTATATTTCTTGCAAATAAAGACTTTTGTCATTTATAACAGTTCATTTCTAAGATATTTCACATGGTACTGCATTGGGAAAAATCTGTCAGAACAGTGTTAAAAAGAACATTGTGTTAATAGACATCTTTGCTTTATCTCTAATTTTAATAGAAGTAAATTAAATATTTTTGAATAGCTTCAGTTTTATCATCCAAAATAATGATGATGATATGTACATTGTTCACATGGCTAAGAAACAGACATAAGGAAATGACTGTCAAACAATATATAAATATAAGGTGGTAATGTGATTTATTACTGAGATAGACTGGATTACTATTCTTAACAATGTGAGACTCAGAAGGCATGCGTTTCTCCAGAAACCACCCATTTCCTGTTTTCACAGATAAACTAAAAACTAATACTGACTTCCCAGATGGAGTTCTTCCCTTCTCTGTTAACTGTTCACAAGTGGTGGAGTCCTTCTTAGGCAGGCATAGAAAACCAGGATTAGAGCTTGTTAAAATATCCTCTGATCTTGTTCAAATTCAAGTCTGCCTTAGATTCCAAGCCCACTCATCTTTGGGATGTGTATTCTACTTGGTGAGTAACAAGAAAAGGACTTACTTCAGATCTTATCCACATTCAGTTTCTGCCGAGCACTTTGTGTGTTTGGGCTTGGGAAGATGTGGCCGGACAGGAGTGAATGCACGGTCTCTACCCTGCTTCATGCTAGAGGATCCTGGAAGGAGATCCATGTGGCCATAAATAACCTTCTTTGCTTAGTAGTGATCCCTGAGTTGGGAAGATCCCCTGGAGAAGGACACGGCACAACCCGCTCCAGTGTTCTTGCCTGGGAAATCCTCTGGACAGAGGAGCCTGGTGGGCTGCTGTCCACGGAGTCTCCAAGAGTCAGATGTGACTGAGCACGCGCCCGCCCGGGGTGGAGGCTCCCCTGTCTACCACGCGGACCACCCCAGTGGACGTGGGTGGGCAGCACCTCTTCCTGGGACCCACTCACACCTAGCGTCCATCCAGGGCAGCTGAGCGGACCTCGCCAGAATCGCCTGCAACTTCCCCCGTGATTTGGCTTCTAAGCTGCTTCTTAGATTGCCGTGCTCTTCTTAACGCGGTTTTTCAGCAACTCACCATATTTGTTCTTGAGCAATTCAGACACTAGTCAGTGTTTGTAAAGAAAATATTTCCAGGAAGAGTCTCTAGAGAGGCACGTAGGGTGAGGCCAGCTCATGATCAAACGGGGATGTTGGCCATCAAGGGCCCATGCATTAGCTTCCTACCACTCGCGCAGTCTCACCTGACGCCACTTTCCGTGGTGGGGAGCTTGTTGCTCTCTGCGTAAGAATAAGAGCCTGTCTCCCCCCTTCTTAGTGGAGCCAGGAAAGCTGGGGACAATGAAAAGAAACAATGCCTAACGGTCGTGATACTGCTGTGCATCTGAAGTGGAGTCTCTTTTAAGACTTGAACCCTAAATGGTTTTTAATCCCAGGATGCACTGATTCTGATAACGTGAGCAAGGCCAACCGGCCGTCTGTTATAAAATCATTGCAAATATGAGCAGAATAAAAAATGATTAAAGGGATCTTATTACAGATTCTGTTTATCCTGTAAGGACTTGGGGAAAGCAGAGAGGCAGTGATTCTGTTTGGGGCTTGTTCTTGAAAGATTACCTTTTATGTAGGTGAGTCAAAAGGTTAAAGAAGTAAACAGTTTAAATACAGACAGTTTTAGTAATTTTTCTATTGTTCGACTTAACTGCTTCAGAACGTCATTAAAAAAAAAAAAAAAAACAACAACCTGTGGTACCTAGCCAAGGACAAAGAATTCTTAAGATAAAAAAGCTGTAAAACCCTGCAAGGGCTCATCTATAAAATATCATTTTGATTTTGGGTCTAGAGAAGGGCTATAGATCTCAAATTACAATAAATCTCTAAATGTCCAGTAGTGATTTCCGCCAGCTTGTGCTGTAATGGACAACATTGCACCATCTCATGACGCTATGATTAAGGAATTGGGGGGAAAGAGTGAGAGCTATTCTGGACTTTATTTTGGCACCTTGCAGAGCTCAATGTTACCACAATTATTGGTTTTCTGAAATATGTCCCTATGCATTATTCTGATCAGATTACTTGCATTGCACAATCCTCTGGTGAATAACAGGACAATAGCACAAAATAAATCTCTCTCTGAAATTTAATCTCCGTGTCTGTACACTGTTAAGAGGAACATCTACAGTCCTCCGATAAGGAGCCGTATATCTTCCCTAACCGGACTGGGGTTTGTTCTTCAATTATCCATAATAGAAATTCACAAACAGGCAAATGACCGCGTGGCTGATGTTTATGTTAGGAAGGCGGTGTTGAAACACAGCGGATGTTCTCACAAGCCCCGTGTGATGAAATTCTAATTTCTTTCGTAAAAATGCCACAGCAGATCGGGTTGGATGGTTCCCCCAAAGCATTACCCTTTCACCTTCAAGAAGTTTCTAGACTCATTCTTTTGAAAAATGTCTTCCCCGGTGAAGGGTGACTGTGTGTGTGGAACTATCACATATAATTCTGCATCTTTCCCTTTGTGGCTCCCCGCATTGCAAGGGGATAAATAGACCTGTTTTTGGGTGTAGAATTTCTCCTAAAGGAGTGGGGAGCATGCCAAGCCGGAGACCACAAGATCCTTGTACCTGGTGACCCTGCCTCTTGTTCCTTGAGCTGGGGGTGGGGTGGGCGGTGGGGCATGTTTTTGTTGAAAATGAGTGATGGGGGTGGGAAAAGTCTCGCACAACACCCTGTCAAAATAGGACTTGTGCTCCCAGCTGAAGCCCTGGAAGCAGCCTGCTTCCAGTCGCCTTTCTTTCATCCCAGCCAGAACCGATATGGCAGGGCCCACCCTCCAATCACAAGCCAGGAGTTGAGCTCTGGTTGCCCCTTGTTGAGGAGGAAGCATCACATCTTGAAGTCATTTCCCCTGCCCCTCTCTTTCTAGAAGTCCTATTGTCAGAACGTTACCAGCGCTCCTGATTTGGGTGTGGACCTGTTGGAACAGACTCATATCCTGGGGAAGTATCCAGGAAATGTTTATTCTTTATTTCAAAATTAGTTAAAAAAAAAAAAAAAAGAAAACTATAAAAGAAAGCCATGCTCATTATAAAAGGAAGCGAAGAGTACAAAATAGGCTAAATTAAAATCTGCCCCTCCCTGCCACCAGCCCTTTCCTCACGTGCCTGGCTCCTCTCCCCGAGGGTGTGTGACAAGCACTTTCCTCTTTCCTGTCGCAAGTGTGTGCAGACCACATACACAAGAGGAGCCGAGTCTCACACACCCCGTGCCTGCTTTTCTCACCTGATACATCTTGGACATTTTCTCTTCATTTCTACACATACCTTCAAGCTGATGGAGATGAAGCCTGCCTTGTATTCCAGAAACAACTTTATTTAACTTTTCCTCTACTCATAGATGTTGAAGTTGTTCCCAGTTTTCCTCTTTTGCAAACAAAAGGAAGGCAAGACAAAAGACACTGCTTTCAAGCATATTTGGTATAAAAAAAGACTCAGTTCTGATCCTGGCTTTGTCACGTCACATGACACACATTCTTTCACCCAGTCTTCTCACCTGTAAAACTGGAGTAAAAGCAACCCATGTCACGTAGTGGCTGAGAGAATTAAAATAACTCACGTAGAGAGAGAAAGCCAGGGTGCTGCGAACCAAACGCTTCCTGTTTCTCTGAATTCTGTTCTCTGTACAGCGCCCTTCCTCTCAGCTGTGTTTGGTTTATTCTCTTGTTCCTAGCCAGCTTCTTGAGTTGGAGATTTAGATGATTCTTCTTCAGTTTTAAAATATGTATTCAAGTCTCTCTTTTATCTCCCAATACCCCTGTAGCTGCATCCCCAATGATTTCATGTGTTGTTTCTTATTGGTCAGTTTTAAATATTTTTATAATTTGTAATAAACAGTATAACTAAATAGTAATGAGTAAATAAAAGTTTATAATTACAGTTTCCTTTTACTTTTTCTTTCTCATTTTTTACCTTCTCTTTGATTTTTAGCGTTTTTTCCTCTGCTCTCTTGGTTTGTAAACATTCTATTTCTGTTATTTTGATGGTTACTTAAGCTTGTTAAACCTGTATATTTCTATCTTCCTCTAGGAAAACAGAAGCACTCAAGAACATGTAAGTCGTTTCTCATGCTGAATAAGTGACGTTGGCTCCCAACTGTCACCATTAGGCATTTGTTGCCTCTTGACTTGGGGTGTGTGTGTGTGTGTGTGTGTGTGTGTGTGTGTGTGTGTGCGCCATTGAAGCAGGAATACAATCTATTGTCTTTTTTAAAAAGTATTTTTGATGTGGATCGTTTTTTACAAGTCTTTATTGAATTTGTTACAATATTGCTTTTATGCTTTGGCTTTTTTTTTTTTTTTTGGATGTGCACATGTGGGTCTTAGCTCCCTGACCAAGGATTGAAGCCACACCCCTTGCCCTGGAAGCTGAAGTCTTGACCACTGGACCACCAGGAAAGTCCTCTATTAAGCCTTTTTTAAATCAGAAAAGAACTTTCAATTTTATAAACTGTCTTCATGGATCTGTTTCTCACATTCTTCTCGTTGATCTACTGATGGAAGGCTGATAGATTTTCTTGCATCAAATCATCTAAATGGTAATTGAAATCTTATCCTTTATTTGTTTTTTGCAAAATATACTTCCTGGGCATCATCCATGCACTGTTCTAGGCAACAGGGATGAGGAAGACAACCCATCCACCCTTGCCCAGTTTACTTTTGTATCAATACACACCACAGACAAGAAACCACAAGTAAACAGGACGTTTGACAATTCACCAAGGTCGCAAGCACTTTGCAGGCGGTGAGAAAGGGAACACGATGGAGACCCAGGCCTTGCTGAGAGAGCATCTTGGGGCCGCGTGTTCACCAGGAGGGGAAGTCTTTCAGGCTGCCTTGCTTTGGAAACTGCTTTGTCAGTCCCTCAGTTGTGTCCAGCTCTTTGAGACTCAATGGACTGTAGCCCACCAGGCTCCTCTGTCCATGGAATTCTACTAGTACTGGAGTGGGTAGCCATTCCCTTCTCCAGGGGGTCTTCCCGACCCAGGAATTGAACCTGGGTCTCCTGCATTGCAGGCAGATTCTTTACCGTCTGAGCCACCAGGGAAGCCCTGAAAGCTGCTTTACTCATCATTAATATTCTTTTTGTTAGCATACTTTTACTTCCAATCATTATGTTCCCTACAGGGTATATTTGAATTTTAATTTAATATAAAATGCTTTTTAGGTGGTGAATTTATCCAGTTGACATAGATGTTATACATAATTTTCTGTTATTGTTCCTATTTTTATGCTTCCTTTGTGTTCTACCTTTTGCTCACACAATCTGAGTGTATGAGAGACACAGAGAGAAAAAACTAGGCAGGAAGGAGAGTCTGTCTAATATTTCAGAAGATTAAGTTTCATTTTAATTTTATGGTGGTCACTTTTGTAACTTTAAAAAAATTGCTTAGATTTCTCTCTCTTGTTTGATCAATTTAAAATAATATTGATTTGTCCTAACCCATGATACATAGGGAAATATTTGCTTTGTATTTTCTTTTTCCTCCCCATCTCTGGATTATTGTAAGTTTGTTATAATTTTGTTGATTAAAATATACCAATATTTACTTTCTCTTTTATCCCCATAATTCTTGTGATCACTTCATCTTGATTCTTTATTTAAATATATGCAATACTCACCTCCAGTTCATATCTTCACTCCTAATTTCCTTATTTATTTTCCTAGATTTTCCCACAAAGGACTCATGTATGTTATAATCAAGAAAAGTTTTCTATGCAGTATAGACACAAACAAATTGGCTGAGTGTGAATCCCTGGGGTCATATTTCATCCCCCTAAACTTTGGAGAACAGTGTATCTCAAAATGTGATTTTTGGTGGGACCACCCCTCCACATCGCTGGCCTTAGCAGTGTCAGAAATGTTTTTCTATGGGCCAGCAAGTTCATCCTAATGACTCAGAAGTTCCAGATATGTGGGCTTGGGAACTCTGCTCTTTGAAGAGGCCCTCTCCACTGCAGCTGAGGCCCTGGCATCAGTGCGGCCTGAGTTGTTCTGTGGGCTGCTGGCTCTGAACCTGTGCAAAATCTTGGATGGTCCAGGAACTTATCTTTAGATTAGTTGATTTCCTTGTTCTGATTCCTGTCCTTAAGACTTACTTATTTATTTATTCTTGAAATTTAATTACTTTCTCCAGATACATCAGTGTTCATATTCTTGTATCACCATTTCCCCCTGGATTTGGGGCTCTAGTGTTTCCTTAGTTTAGGATGCTCCTTCCATGGTATGTTGGGATGATTATCTTCTGCTTCAGGTCCTGTCCCTTTGGGGCCCCCTCCCTCCCAGTCTCCCTCTCTCTCTCCTTCCTCTGGTTGGTTTTGTTTATAGCAGTTGACAGTCTCTGTACTTGGTTCATTTTCTTGCTTCTTCCTCCTCTTTGCTATAAACTCAGCTGTAGGGAGCTGGCAGCTCCCTCGCTGCTTGTGTCTGGGGTTGGAACAGAGTCTTCATGGAGTCAGAATTTAGTTATGCAGGATTTCAGAAGGAACAGATGAGCAGTTACGTGGAGAATGAATGAGGCAACTGCATCTGTGTCAGAACCGACCGAGTCTAAATTGGAACCTGATGTCTTCCACATGCGTCACCTTCTCCTGATGACCCTCCGTCTTTCCACATCATTCTGTGAAGGTTCCACAGGCTTGGCATTGTCTGTTCAGATTCCTGCTGCTTTAGTTGACGTTTTCACTCCTGTAACAGTCCTATTATCTTAAAGTTTATCCCCTTCTGCTATTCTTCATGCATCTCTATTTTGTGATGCTCTCTTTTGTCTAATTCTTCTCCCAAGTATTTCTTCCATATTCCATTTTCTCTTAAATTTATCTGAGAATATAAAGAAGCATTTTCCTGGAAGATTCCCCCCCGCCGACCCCCATCTTTGGAGCAATTCTTTGAAAGCGTGTCCTTTGTTAGCCTTTTCCCTGACACTTCTGTTTTCACTTGGGTCATTGTCAGATGTTTATTGAAGAGTGCTGCTCATCTGTGGTTCAGACAGCGAAGAATCTGCCTGTAATGCAGGAGACCTGGGTCGATCCTTGGGTCTGAAGATCCCCTGGAGAAGGGAATGGCTACCCACTCCAGTATTCTAGCCTGGAAAATCCCATGGACAGCGGAACCTGGTGGGCTAGAGTCCATAGGATCGCAAAGAGTCAGACATGACCAGGCAACTATCTCCACTTTCACTTTCCCTCTTATCTTCCAGTGGGGATGATCTTGTTGGGCCCTGCTAAAGGAAACCCTGACTTTCCCCCCTTTTTACTGGTGCAACTTTGAAAAAGTTGGGTGACGTCCATGTGACTTTGGGTGGGACCCAGTGATGGAGCCGCTCCCAGCTCAGCTGCCCCTCTTGTTGGATCCATATGTCCCTGTGTGGTTCTTGGATGGTTTTGTTAAAATTGGAAAGAAGTTCCAGCCAGCACGAGCATAGTGTTTTTAATGATTTGTTTTGAGTACCTCACTGGTATTTCAGGACTCAGCAAATGCTGATAATTTGTGAGTAACTGCTGGAGGCAGAGAAAATGAACATTTAATGGATACCTACTAGGTGACAATTGCTTTGCATCTGTTATCCTTCAATTTAATCTTCACAACAACCCTGCTAGCTGGGTATTATTATCTCCATTCTGTGCAGCAGGAAACTTGCTGGAGGTCACCTTCCTACTGGGATTGGATTCTGAAGCACGCGCTAGTCCTCTCGAGCCTTGAGGTCCTCTGTGCGGAGGTGTCTCCATTCCCATTTCTTGTCCTTCTTGGCAATGTTTGGCCTTATGGGGGCCTAAGTAAATGAAAGGTTTGTCACTGGGTTCATCTCTATGACATCTCCATGTGGATGGTGCCCAGTGGTCTTCAGTATCAGTATCAGTTCAGTCACTCAGTCATGTCCGACTCTTTGCAACCCCATGAACCGCAGCACACTAGGCCTCCCTGTCCATCACCAACTCCTGGAGTCCACCCAAACCCATGTCCATTGTGTTGGTGATGCCATCCAACCATCTCGTCCTCTGTCTTCCCCTTCTCCTGTCCTCAATCTTTCCCAGCATCAGGGTCTTTTCAAATGAGTCAGCTCTCTGCATCAGGTAGCCAAAATATTGGAGTTTCAGCTTCAACATCAGTCCTTCCAATGAACACCCAGGACTGATCTCCTTTAGGATGTACTGGTTGGAACTGCTTGCAGTCCAAGGGACTCTCAAGAGTCTTCTCCAACACCACAGTTCAAAAGCATCAATTCTTCGGTGCTCAGCTGAAGATGGTTCAGTTCATCTTCATCAGAACCTGATGGTTCAGTGGTAAAGAATCTGCCTGCCAATGCAGGAGATGCAGATTTGATCCCTGGGTCAGGAAGACCCCCTAGGAAACCCACTCCAAGATTCTCTCCTGGGAAATCCAATGGACAGAGAAGCCTGCTGGGCTACAGTCTATGGGGCTGTGAAACAGTTAATCACAACTTAGCGACTTAACAACCACCACAACCCTTAACTCTACAGTTAAGGATTCATTCCTTTTGCTTAACGTCTGGTTCCAAGTGTTCATCATAAACATGGTGCTGTATCTCTCTGTGAAGAGCAGATACTCCGAGAAGAGGTAATCAAATCCATTTTGTCATGTGTTTCTTAGGTGTTAGACTTTCCCCCTGAGAATAGCTCTGGCTTGAGGTAGAGTTATGGGAGGAGGAAGAACTGAAGGAGGTGGGTAAATTCTTACTGGCAGTATAATGCCCCCCAAAAATGGAACCCAGGAATATGCTATTGTTGCATGGTGAAGGGGAATTAATGTTGCAGATGGAATTAAGGTTGCTAATCAGCTGATCCTAAAATAGGGAGATCATCTTGGATTATCCAGGTGGACCCAGATAATCACTTTTAAAGTAAAAGTGGAAAAGGGAGGCAGAAGAGATGGTCAGAGTGATGCAGCTTGAGCAGGACTCCATCCACTGTTGCTGACCTTGAAGATGGAGCTTGGGGCCATGAGCCAAGGAATGAAGGTGAGTTCTGCAAGCTGGTAAAGGCAAGGAAGGAGCCCAGCCCTGCCAACATCCCCCTTCTAGCTAAGCAAGACCCGTGCAAGACTTCTGACCTGTAAGGACTGTAACGCGGATCCATTGTGTTGCTTGGGGCCAGTATGTTTGTGTGACTTCTTACAGCAGCAGTGTGAAACCAGCATGTGAGGGAACACAGCCTGAAAGCCGGGGACTGCGGTTGATCGCCTACCCCACGTGACCATGTGGAACAAAGCATGTGCCGGCCTGAATTGGGAGCGAGCATGCATCTGGGTGTAGCAGGCTGCTCGCCAGTGACCCTGCCTGCTGGAGACTTTGTAGGTGAGTCGCCAGTCCAGTTTGAGAAGCTGGGGAAGAAAACACAGTTTAGCAGCTTTGTGAAGATTTAGTCTCAAGTAAAAGTGCCCAAGAGCAGTTTGGTGAGTTTGACGGGGCAGCAGTGGGCTCAGGGTTGAGAAAAGGCTGCCTCATCCTCTGTGCAGAGCTTCAGGCCTTTCAGTCTCTTCTCTGAACGTGGAACACGTTTTATTTAAATTCCTGACACAGCTGCAAAAGTATATTTGCATTTTTGTTTTGGTTTCAGAGTTTCTTCTTGATGATGATAGTAGCTCAGCTGGAGAAAATGGCACACAAGAACACATACACACATATTCATGCATACACTCACACACATGCACACACATGCACACGCACTTGCATATACTCACACACGTACACACTCACATGCACACATTGATACATGCATGCACAACACGTGTCTGTACTCACACATGCACACACACTTGCATATACTCACACATATACACATTCACATGCACACACTTACACATGCACATTGACACATATATGCACAAAACATGTCTGTGCTCATACAAACACACACACATACACACACACATGCATACACACACTTGCATATACTCACACACGTACACACATGCACGCATTGATACATGCACAAACACACACACACATGCACACACACTTGCATATAGTCACACATGTACACACTCACATGCACACATTGATACATACATGCACAACACATGCCTGTACTCACACATGCACAGACACACACGTATATTCACACACATGCACACTCAGAATTTCTAGCAGTTTTCCAATGTTCTGTTCAACAACAGATGAACTGGGTGTGTGTTCATACACACAAGTTTGCCTGTGCTCAGTATTTTAAGAGTCTGAGTTGACTGTTTATAAATATCAAAACAAAATTCAAACTTTTTTTAGTTCTTAGGTGCTAGATGAAATGTTAACCAGGTTACATGTTATCTCATTTAATCCATAAAATTGTGTAATGTAGATAATAGGCCCATTCACAGATGAGAGAGGAGGTTATAGCCTAAATGAGGTTATATGGTTTGTGATCTACAGATCTGGTCCTCCATCCTGGTTGGTGTGACTCCAAATATGAGCTTGTGGTGCTTACATGCTCACGATGGCCAGATTGCGGGGTGTGTACCCTGGTTCTGAGATTATTAACTGTGTGACCAAGGGCATGTTGCTTAATATTGTTGTGTCTCAGTCCTTCATGGAAAATGGTGCCAGGTGACGCTACTGGTAAAGAACTTGCCTGCCAGTGCAGAAGATGCATAACAGACCCAGGTTCGATCCCTGAGTCGGGAAGATCCCCTGGAGGAGGGCACGGCAACCTACTCCAGTATTTTTGCTGAGAGAATCCCAAGGACAGAGGAGCCTGGTGGGCTACAGTCCATGGGGTTGCAAAGAGTCGGACACGACTGAAACCACTCAGCAATAATATACTTCAAAGTATTGTTGTGGGCTAAATGAGTCAGCACTAGTTAAGCAGTTTGAACACTGTATGCCACCTAGGTGGCATAAAATGATAGCTAAATCAACCTTAATCACCTTAGGGTTGATTTTTTTTTTTTCTCTAAAATTGTCATGCCGACCAGTGGCTTGGATTAAGTATGGTAGTGAATCATTTGTGAACATTGGACAAAGCTGAGTTCACATCAGGCAAAGTTTAAATAAAAAAAAAAAAAAAAAGAAAGGAAATTAAGCCATTGCACATCTTAATAATCCTTCCTTTTTATTACTTAATATGGTTCTCACGATAACCTCAGAGGGGCAGTGGGGCAGTAATTATTGTATGTTTTGTTAAAATTGGGGAAATTCAAACTCAACAAAAATGACTTGATCCATGTCATGCAGCCATCAAACAGGAGAGGTCCATCAGCTTCTGGGGGCGATGATGATTCTGCTTCATCTTTCTTCCTTCCTCCCTCCTTTTCTTTTCCTCCTGTCCACTCATCATCCACCCATACATTCATCCAAATCCATCCACCCATCCATCCCTCCCTCCCTCCTTCTTCCTTCTATTCATCCATCCATCACTTATTACTCAAAATGTACAAAGGAATGCAGGGACCAAATCCATTACAAACAAATGTGGAAATGAACATCTTTATGGAATGCTCTCTAACACAATTATAATGACTTCATTAGATTTTCTTCTCTTGGGGTCATTTTTGTCTTTGTCAGCGACCTGGCTACTCCTGAATATTTTTCTTGCACTTATTCAGAAGCATGCATATTTTAATGTAATTCTGTGAGGATTTGCTGCTCACCACCGATGGTGTGAAATAGAGTTTAACATGTGAAGAACTCAAAAGATATGTTAATAGTCCTATGTATTGTAATGAATTTAGAAAAATTATGTAATGACCGTTTTTCACTGATGATGGTGTTTTAGTGATTCTCACTTAGGGCAAAGCTCTAGTAGGGAGCTCCCCTTTAGATGCCACGAGCAGGTCTCAGCCTTCTCTCCGATCCACCGATGTGGAAAGGAGGCTCTGGTGTGACGCCTCCTCCCTGAAGCCGACAGGGAAGCCCGGCAGGAGTGGGCGCTGGAGAGGAGAGTGCAGCTCGGCCGCTGAAAGTCAGTCGTGGCAAGGGGAGGCCACTGGCCAGATGGTGCTGACTGCAGACAACTCCTCTCTCGTACTGAGGCTTCTCGGCCTTTTCTTAAAAATTCTCCCCTGTATACGTGCATTTCAAGAGCTTTCTGGATGAGATCTCCAAACTGTGAGAATCACGATTACAGCCGACTTTGCAAATTAGCGTATCTTGCAGACATATTAGCTCATGCGGACAATGCACCCTCATCCTGAGAAGGCGGCTTAAGCTGACATCAGTATTCCATGTGCGGGACAGGAGGAGGCACCTGTGGCCGGCGGCGGAGTCGTTTCTTGGTTCAGATGACCTGGTGGTGAACTCATCTGAAGATCCCACTAAAGCATTTTGAACGTGATGAAGACACACTTGAAAGACTTGTTAAAAGGTGTTCATGATTACTGTTCCCAACTCGATGGGAGTGGTGAGTGGGACAAAGAACGAACTCTCATCAGCTCCAGGATGTGGCTAATCGTCATTCAGAAGAGCAGACTCTGGAGGTCGCCTTAAACCCAAGGTTCCTTACATCATCTCCGTTAAGATTTCATTCTCGGCATCCAACCTGACCAAGGTGAGGTGGTTAAGTGTTTCTAAGAATGTAAAACTGGAAATTGGTTTTCTTGCTACTAACTTGCATTCAGTCTGAAAACTGGAATCATCTAGAAGACAGAAATGCATCTCAAAGCAGGGATTTTCAAAATGGGGTTCTTAGACCACCAGTCGCCACCACATGTGAGAATTTTTTAAAACTGCAGCTTCTTATTGAGTCCTGCCTCCAAAGTCACAGGTATGAGGTCTTGCAGCGAGGCCATAGAAGTAGAGCCTAGAACCACAGTCACCTCCCAAGCTGACTGAGCCCCTCTGTAACCTTGCCAAAAGCCCCCTGATCATCACTAACAAGCTTCCTGACCCCAAATTAGGCAAAGATGCCCACTCCAGTGCTCACCCTATAGCACCCTAACCAATCACCTAATGCTAATCTTCCAGCAGGAATTTTCTTTGTCTTGAGGCTATAAAAATTGGCTCCTGATCCACAAAAACCGTCGACTTTCCCTGGTCTGTCAGGCGTTGTCAGTCCTCTGTGCTTGCAATGCCCACTTTATCTCTGTTCTTGATCAACTCACTCCTTTCTGCAATGCTCTGTGTCTGGAAATTCTTTTCCATCCCATGCTCAGATTGCCTCAACACTTCTTGATCTTTACCCCAGGCCTACAGGACTGGAAATGTGGGCAGGGGTGGAACCAGCTCCACACCTGTTTCCACAAGTCTCCCTGGGGGTATGTGGGGCTGAGCCTGCCCCTTGGAGAACCTACAGGAAGCCAAACAGCCCATCATTCTTGACTGATGGTGGAGAAGTCTATGCCTTTCACTGAGGATATTACTTTACGGTATGTTTTAGGGGCTTATTTAGATTTATCATTATCTGTATTTCATCTAAAAGTTTAACCTTTTAAAATATAAACTATTTTATTTAAATCATGTTCATTTTATAGATGTTTTCTATTTGTGGTGAGCGATCCTTAGTGTTTCATTAATGGTAATAATGACTTCATTCAAGAAAAACAGGATTTTGAAAACAAGATTATGTTAGGTCAGTTTGTAATGGTACAGTTGATATTATTTGTATCTTCCTCTTTCAGTGTTTTTACAGTAAGTATATATCATCTTTGTCATCAGAAAACCATAAATATCCTAAATACAAATAAATCAGTAAGCTCTAGCATGTTCTGCAGGGTGGTGGAATAAATCAGTAAGCTCTAGCATGTTCTGCAGGGTGGTGGTAAAGATGGGATGGGATGCTGATGGGAAGCTGGTGTGCTTATTGTTTTTTTCCACTTTTGCATTTAGTGTTTGCGTGACTTACTAATGGCATTTTAGCATAAAACATGCAACGTGTGACTACAGAGCTCTGTGACTGCGCTTCAAAGCCTTGTGGAAACGAGCGTCCCAAAAGCTATGTTGGGCTTCCCTGGTAGCTCAGCAGTAAAGAACCCACCTGCCAATGCAGGAGATGTGGGTTTGATCCCTGGGTCAGGAAGATCCCCTGGAGCAGGAAATGGCAACCTGCTCCAGCATTCTTGCCTGGGAAATCCCATGGACAGAGAAGCCTGCAGGGCTATAGTCCATGGGGCCACAAAGGCAGAACTTAGCAACTGAGGACACATGCACACACGGAGGCGACGGTGACAGGATTTTTTTTTAATGTCATTTCTTTCTTTTTAAACTTGTATACAGTAAAATTGTTTCCGGTGTTGGACCATTCTGAATTTTGACAAATGTTTGGAGTCATGTCACTACCGTGATTAAGACACAGATTTGTTCCACTGACCCCCAAAAATCCCTCTTGCTGCATCTCTGTCATAAATCTCTTCTACCCTATCCCCTGCCAGTTCCCATTCTGTTCTCTGGCCCCATAGTTCTGCCTTTTCCAGAACGTTGTATAAATGGAATCGTTAAGGAATGTACAGTAATGGCCTTTGGGTCTGGCTTCTTTCTCTGACATTTGAGATGCCTCCATTATGGTTGCATTTATCAGTAGCTGCTTTATTATTATATGGACAGATCAGTTTGTTTTCGGGTTGGGAAACAATTGGAAACAACAATTATAAGTTGCTCCAAACAATCAGGGTACAGATTTTTTTGTGTGTGTGAAAACTGTTTTCATTTTTCTTGGGCAAAAACCTGGAATTGAGGCTGTTGGGTCATATGGTAAGTGCATGTTTAAATTTGTCAAAAACCATGATAAATTCTCCAAAGTGAGTGAAGTTTTGCATTCCCACGAGTGACATATCAGACTTCCAACTGACCCACATTCCCACCTATAGGTGGTATTATCAGTATTTTTTTTAAAATTTGGGCCATTCTAACAGCTGTATGCATGCTTGCATGCTAAGTCACTTCAGTCATGTCCAACTCTTTGCGACCCCATGGACTGTAGCCTGCCAGGCTCCTCTGCCCATGGAATTCTCCAGGCAAGAACACTGGAGTGGATTGCCAAGCCCTCCTCCAGGGGATTGTTCCAGTCCAGGGATCGAACCCGTGTCTCTCACGTCTCTTACACTGGCAGGCAGGTTCTTTACCACTAGCGCCACCTGGGAAGCCCAATAGCTGTATAGTGATTTTAATTTGTGTTTCCGTGACAGTTAATGATGTTGAGTATCTGTTTGCCTGTTTATTTTCATTTTTATATTGTCTTTGATGAAGTGTGTGTTCAAGTTTCTGGTCCATTTTTATTGAGTTATTTGTTTACTTACAGTTGAGTTTTGAGACATCTTTGTGTATTCTGGTTAGAGGACTTTATCGCATATGTAATTTGCAAACACTTTCTCTGAGTTTGGGAATTGTCCTCTCATCCTCTTAAGATAGAGAGTAAAGTGAGTTATTTGAGTCCTTGCATGTCCTCTTTGGAAGTAAACAAAGACCACTCAAACAAGAACAGAGACCACACTTTGCTCTAGCAAGGGGCTCAGCCACCATCATTCATCTTTGGCAGAGGCTCAAAGGAGGTGGAGGAGCGGTAAAGCTTTAGGTGGAAAAGGGGGGCTCCAGGCGGGCTCCAGGGGTGAGGCTGTTGGTCTGGGGGAACTGGAGGCAGCTCCCTGGAGACAGAGCGTCCCAGGTGATGTGGCTGTGGGTGGTTTGGCTTCCTGGGCTGGCCACAGCGGGGGTCACGGGTCAGAGTTCCACTGTCATCCGGCCCTTGCCTGTCTGCATGTTCAGCCTCTCACTTTACTTAGGGCAACCAGTGTACATTCTGTTGCTAAGAGTATACAGGCCTTGAATAAGCAGGATGCGCCCGGGCAGGTAAGCACCATGGTCTGAGAATCACTGCAGGCAGGCAGGGCTGGCCGGGGCTGTGCAGAACCCGGCTTCTCTGGGGACTATTTGGGCCTGATTGTGAGCGACAGGACCCAGAGGGATCAGGGCGGTGTGAGAGCATCCCCATCAGTACTTTGGCGGCCGGGAGCACCCGCTGCTGGCCCTGGGGGAGCCCGAGAGCCTGGGGCGCCATCCCCCGGGCCAGTGCACGGCAGCCCCGGGCTGGTCTTGCCACCTGAGCAGCGGGGCAGATGCTTGCCTTGTCTTCCCTGAGCCCATGTCAGCTGGGGATGCGGGTCCTCGATCTCGCTTTTGTGCTGTCGCTTCAGCTTCTATCTGAGCACCCGGGGTGAGCTCAGCCTTGCCCAGCTCAGGATGGGATCCTGGGGAAGGGTGCGCAGGGACCCCGGCTCCAGCAGCCGTGGGTGGGAGATGGCCATGCCAGCAGTGCCGCACCGTGGCCGGGCTCACCCTGCCCCCGGGTGTGCGGGCCCTTTCTGCTGTCCAGCAGGTGTCCAATCTGCGGCCAGATGCCCTGTCCCCTTTGTCCACCGGGCCGTGACCGACTCTGGCTAGAGTCCCTCAGTGTTTGGCCGAGGGAAGCAGACGCTGGCAGCTGGCAGTCAATACTGCAGAAGTGACGGCCTTTTTGCATTTGAAACGGTGTCTTTCAGCTTCAGGGACTCGGGTGTCGGCGCAGATCCGTGGGATCGAAGGCTGCCAGGGTGTGGCAGGAAGACCCAAAGGTGAGCCAGGCTTTCCGAGAGGGCCTGGGGAAGAGCAGGGGACCCTGACCAGGGCCCTTTTCTTCTTCTCTACCCCTCAGGGTCATCGCGGCCACCTCTGTGTCTCTTCTGAGTATCACTTCTTCAGGGAGTATTTGGGAGCATGTGGGTGGATTACAGGTAAATGAAGGAAAGTCTGACTCGATACAGTTCAGTTCAGTTCAGACGCTCAGTCGTGTCCAACACTTTGCGACCCCATGAATCGCAGCACGCCAGGCCTCCCTGTCCGTCACCAACTCCCAGAGTTTACTCAAACCCATGTCCATCGAGTCGGTGATGCCATCCAGCCATCTCATCCTCTGTCATCCCCTTCTCCTCTGGCCCCCAATCCCTCCCAGCATCAGGGTCTTTTCCAATGAGTCAGCTCTTCACATGAGGTGGCCAAAGTATTGGAGTTTCAGCTTCAGCATCAGTCCTTCCAATGAACACCCAGGACTGATCAGGACTGATCTCCTTTAGGATGGACTGGTTGGATCTCCTTGCAGTCCAAGGGACTCTCAAGAGTCTTTTCCAACACCACAGTTCAAACGCATCAATTCTTTGGTGTTCAGCTTTCTTTATAGTCCAACTCTCACATCCATATATGACTGCTGGAAAAACCATAGTTCTTGACTAGACAGACCTTTGTTGATAAAGTAATGTCTCTGCTTTTTAATATGCTGTCTAGGTTGGTCATAACTTTCCTTCCAAGGAGTAAGCGTCTTTTAATTTCATGGCTGCCGTCACCATCTGGAGTGATTTTGGAGCCTAAGAAAATAAAGTCTGCCACTGTTTCCACTGTTTCCCCATCTATTTTCCATGAAGTGATGGGACTGGATGCCTTGATTTTTGTTTTCTGAATGTTGAGCTTTAAGCCAACTTTTTCACTCTCCTCTTTCACTTTCATCAAGAAGCTCTCTAGTTCTTCTTCACTTTCCGCCTTAAGAGTTGTGTCATCTGCATATCTGAGGTTATTGATATTTCTCCCAGCAATCTTGATTCCAGCTTGTGCTTCATCCAGCCCAGCGTTTTTCGTGATGTACTCTGCATAGAAGTTAAAAAACAGGGTGACAATATACAGTCTTGATGTTCTCCTGACTGTTGCCTGAATTTTAGGGGCATACTTCTTTAGCTTAAAACTTTGCCACCCTCCAAAATGTAAATGCATTTGGGAAAATGTAAGCTATTTACACCATAGTATGAAGGAGCTTCAGAGCTTTTCCCAAGGCAGTTTTCCATGGCTGAAGCCTGTGGGGGAGATCAGGAGGTGGGCCAGGGAGGGAGGAGGAGGAGGCTGGCCAGGTCCGAGACCTCAGATCATAGATTTCCCTGCCTGGATGACTCGTCCAGGTCCCGGTGGGGCCACGGGCCAGCCGGAGAGGACTGGGAGGGGAAACTTCACATGTTTGGGACTCTGAGCATCTTTAGAAAAGGGACCTTTGTTTCTTCTAACCAAACCCCCCTTTTGGGGAGAAAGGTGTGAGGAGGAGGCCCGCCAACTTCTGCTGCCCGGTCAGCGTGTGAAATACTGAATCTGGGAACACCGCCTCTTTCCCTTCCTTAAGTCTAAGCTTCCTTCACAGTCCGCTGCTCACAGTCTTTCCGCTGTTTTCCTTGGCTTGCACCACTGTTCACTGGAACATCTTCAAGTCCACACTTTGTTGGTCTTAAAGATTGTTAGCCACGGTGCAAAGAATTCAAGAGAGAAACTCACTCCTTGTGACTGAGATCTCATCGCCTTGCATTTATTGTGATTTATTGCATGCTAAAGCCCTGATGCTGGGAAGGATGGAGGGCAGGAGGAGAAGGGGGCAACAGAGCATGAGATGGTTGGATGGCACCACCGACTTAATGGACTTGCGTTTGAGCAAACTCCGGGAGATGGTGAAGGACAGGGAAGCCTGGCATGCTTGCAGATCATGGGGTCGCAAAGATCGGACATGCCTTAGCTACTGAGCAGCAACAGCAACATAATTTTTACAAGGGACTTAAAGAGCAGAATCCCGTGGACACTTTGTCTTCCTGTTGTAATTGTTGTTGGGGAGTGAGTCCTGGGGCCAGAAGCTGGTCAAAGCCAGCACAGTGATGAGCTTGCCTTAACTCAAGGCCAGCTGGCGGTGAGAGGCAAGACACGTGATCCAGAGCTCTTTGCCCGCGTGCGGCGCCTCATTCATGGTGGAGGCGATGCTGCCAGAATTCTCAGGCCGGCCGGGGCTGTGTGTGCACCCTGCTCCTTCAAAGACAACCTTGATGGAGTTTATTTGAGGGGGAAGGAAAAGATGAGTCAAGTGAAGAAACTTCGACCCTAAGAGACAGACTCTCTGAAATACCAGCTCTGCCAGCTTCTGACTTGAGTCTCCTGTTGGTAAGTGGGGTGGACTGTCTTTTCCATGCAAAGTGGCCACTGTAGTCACCATGTTAAATATAAATTCCCTGGTGGCTCAGATGGTAAAGAATCTGCCTGCAATGTGGGAGACCTGGGTTCAATCCCTGGGTCGGGAAGATCCTCTGGGGAAGGAAATGGCAACCCACTCCAGTACCCTTGCCTGGAAAATCCCATGGATGGAAGAGCCTTGTATGCTACAGTCCATGGGGTTGCTAAGAGTTGGACATGACTGAGTGACTTCACTCTCCTTCTGAGAAAATGTCCCTGTTGTTCCAGAATCTCTGGTTCTGGAGAGCAGAGCTGGATTTCATAGGCAAAGTGTTTCGGATGGTGTCGAAATGCTGCTCGAAAGTGCCACTTAGGGGAGAAGTCTGCTCTGGGGCCTCTAACGGGACTTCTGCTCATCGCTGGTAGCCCACGTGGAATGCCGGGAGGGGCCTGGGGTCCCTGGGGAAGCAGCTTTCAGGAGATTATCCTCTCCTGTCCAGTGATCCCGAGCTGGGGGCCCGGGTAGACTCCAGGCAGGGGTCCCTGGACACATAGCCACTCCCTCTGCAGGCCTTCAGCTGCCTCTGCCGCTCCATCCCACCCAGAGCCCTTGGCCCAACACCAGGTCCTCGGCCCGGCGCCCTGACTCTGTCGTCACTGAGTCCCTTGCTGGGAAAAGGTGTGCATCGGGCTTGGCTCCGGGCGGTCCCCTTCCCATCTCCCTGAATGACCCCGCTTGCCGACGGTTGCTGCCCCAGGAAAGCAGTGTTAATGCCGACAGGAGTCCCTGTGAGGGCTGTGGCAGGAGCCAACAGGCTGGGCCCACCTCACTGCCAGCCAGGGACCCCCATCACAGTTTAGAAAAAGAAAGCCTCTAATAGCTCAGGGCCGGCAAGTGGTCCCTTTTAAGACCCTTGGCGGCTTCCCTGCATCCTGGCAGGAGGGCATCAGTCGTGTCCGACTCTTTGTGACCCCATGGACGGTAGCCCTCTGGCTCCACTGTCCACGGGGTTCTCCAGGCAAGAATACTTGAGTGGGTTGCCTGCCCTCCTCCAAGGGATCTTACTGAACCAGGAATCGAACCCACATCTCTTACGTCTCCTGCACTGACAGGCGGGGTTCTTTACCACTAGCGTCACCTGGAAAGCCCAGCGGGAGGCACTGCCCACCCTGGATTCACAGCTTGACCACAGAGAGTGGGTAGCAGGTAAAGGCCTCACATCTTCCCTTTTCTCATCTCCTCCTTTCCTACAGAGGAGGGCGTATTTGTTGTTCTTTGTTACCGTTGCTCTTAATTGTTTACATGCAGGGGGGCTCTCTATTTGGGGCCGACTCATCCTAAGGCCAACCCGGCAGACAGAGGGTGGCTGCCTTGGTCTCCGTGCCTGTCAGAGGGCAGCGTGGTGCAGTAGAGACACGGCCTCCGCGCATCAAATCCAAGACCTCGGAATGCATGCTTAGTCACTCATTCACGTCCGACTCTTTGCAACCCTTTGGACTGTAGCCCACCAGGCTCCTCTGTCCATGGGATTTTTCCAGGCATGAATACTGGAGTAGGTTGCTGTTTCCTTCTCCAGGGCATATTTCAGACCCAGGGATCAAACCTGCAACTCCTTTGTCTCCTGCATTGCAGGTGGATTCTTTTACCTGCTGAGACGTCAGGGAAGCCCATTTAATTTATAAAAAGTTATGTTTTCTTTTATCCAGGACACTTTCTCTGTACATATCAGTGAGGGTGGTGGTATTAACAAAGATACGTAACAAAGAGAGCTCAGCCTTCAGTAGGTGGCTGTTTCCTTAGACAGTTTCTTTTCTCAGCCTTTTACATTCTGAATTAGAAAATCTTAATCTACAGTTTTGGACTTTCCTAGTGGCTCAGTGGTAAAGCGCCCACCTGCTAATGCTGGTGACTTGGGTTCGACCGCTAGGTTGCCAAGATCCTTCAGAGAAGGAACTGGCACCCCACTCTAGCATTCTTGCCTGGGAAATCCCATGGACAGAGGAGCCTGCTGTTGTCACAAATAGTCAGATACGATTTAGCAACTGAGAATGCACGCACATAACCTACAGTTTCAGTCATTGGGAATGAGCTGTTCATCGCTCCTGGTTAGGATTAGGTCATATTAATACCTTCGCTTGTAACATGGGCTTCCCTGGTGGTTCAGATTGCAGAGTCCACCTGCAATGCGGGAGACCTGGGTTCAGTCCCTGGGTTGGGAAGATCTTCTCGAGAAGGGAAAGGCAGCCCACTCCAGTATTCTTGTCTGGAGAATCCCATGGACAAAGGAGCCTGGCGGGCTACAGTCCACAGGGTCACAAAGAGTCAGACACGACTGAGCGACTGACACACATGTAACGTGGACCAGTGATGTCAGGAGCTTCCATGATAGGTCTGTTCATCACGTGGAGTGTGCGATCTGACAGTTGAAGAAAAGTGAGTTTTTTCTCCCTGAGGACTCCCAGGTTCTCTAGACGCTGGGTCCCTGAGCTAGTGTCTCGCACAAGTACAGCCATGCCTCATAGTATAATGCTTCACTCTTTTGGACTTTGCAGATATTGTGTTTTTTACAAATTGAAGATTGTAGCAATCCTGCATTGAACAAGGCCACTGGCTCCTTTTCCCTAACAGCATTATTTTAAAATGAAAGTATGTCCATTGTTGTTTTAGACAAAAGGCACAGTTAATAGACTACAGTATAGTAGTGGGAAACCAAAAAATTTGTGTGACTCGCTTTGTTGCAATATTTGCTTTATTGTGCTGGTGTGGAACCAAATCTGCAATGCCTCCGAGGTATTCCTGTAGATTAAATGCTCCAGTTTGGGGAAAATAGTGGTGAAACCCAGTATTTGGTTGCTTTTGGATCTGAAAAGTATTTTGTCATGTTGTTTCTATATTTACATGTGGTTTTAAAATATGCCCCCTAAAATATGTCATCAATTTCTTTTGCTCATAATGCAAAAAAGCATCAAGTATTTGGAAAGACTCAAATTTCTGACAAATAAACTGTTTATTTTACAGTTTGGTCTTAGTGGGAAATTTTAACCTTTTTTTTTTTTTAATAACATGTGGAATTTTAGTCCTAAAGCAATAAGCTTGAGCTATTTAAAATACTGAGTATATCCCTATGTTTTGTTAGGTCATTTCAGTAAGCTTTTAAAAAGCAAACAGTGGTTTTTAATGGCATTTTAATATCACAAAGAAAGTTGTATTTTTTTTAATTTCAACTATCACTTGGAAAACTCACATGAAGAGCTTACAGTCTGCTAGTGTGGGAAAACAGGACCCTGCTGTCCATTTCTTTGCATAACACAAATAGTATACGTCTGTGATTTGGTAATATTCATGATTTTTATCATTTTCTTCAAGCTGGAATCAAGACTGAGGCCCCCAGTTTCCTAGGAGTGAACAGTGTATATAAATCAGTCTTCAGATGTGACCTCTTGTTCACCCCAGCAGAGTGGGCGTCCACACTCCTCCTCTGGTCTGTATCACTGCTCACCAGGTAATTATTGCATAAATGGAAAATCTCTTCTCCTGCAGTAAGAGTTCTCAGGATGTCCCTGCTGACTCCAAGTTGTCAATGGAATACGGTGTCTTCTGGGACAGCTGCTGTCCAGCGCATCTCTCACGCGGATGCAGAGCTGGTTTGGCCCAACCATGCGGCGAGCCGCCTCTGAAAGTGGTATGCTGCTCCCCGGCCCTGCGGACTACAGTCTGCCAGGTTCCTCTGTCCATGAGACTTTTTCTGCAAGAATACTGGAGTGGGTTACCATTTTCCTCCTCCAGGGGATCTTCTGGACCTGGGGATCAGACCCGCGTCTCCTGTGTCTCCTTCATTGTATGAGGATTCTTTACCCGCTGAGCCACGAGAAAAGCCCACAGGTGAGGGTAACCACCTTTAATATCAGTGACATCCCAGAGTGATGTCACCAATTTCACCTATTGCTGCTTCTCATAACGTCTAACTAGTGGCCAGATTTACATGTTTCTCAGTAAGTGCAGCATGACCTATTTTTGCAAGGAAACCTCTGATTTTGAATGCTGTTTCTGCAGTTTTGGTCCCTTTTCACCTCCTCCCACCCCCCCGCCCCTCCATGCCTTCATGCCATTAATTGCGATCATTTTATCAAAGACCTTAAATGGGCAGATTGGCAGATCAATTCAGATAATCCTCATCTTACTTTATAATAGTTCTTGATTATTTTGGATGCTTGCTAGCAATCATCTATT
Organism: Dama dama; assembly: GCF_033118175.1. Lineage (NCBI taxonomy): Eukaryota > Metazoa > Chordata > Mammalia > Artiodactyla > Cervidae > Dama > Dama dama. The sequence continues at coordinate 93,890,040 of NC_083695.1, read as the reverse complement.
GCAGATTCACTGTTTATAACATGTGCTTATGTTGGAGTCTGCTTATCATCAACAATTATTGTGCTTAAATAGGTTATTATTTTCTTTTTAAAAGTTTAAACAACAATAGATGTTAAAATTACTCTTTATTTTAAAAGCAGACTAAAGTTACTTTTCATTTAGTGAATATTAACACATAATTATGAAGATTATTTTGAATTTTGGGGCCATTGATATATTTTGGGTGTTGGGGAGACAACATATCATAATTGTAGCAATAAATATCCATGTGAAAATGTAAGCAGCACAGAAATATTTTGAAAACGTCCTGGGTGGGATATGTGGCACTGTTTCCTGAATGTTAGCTGAGAACTGACCAGGGAGATTCTTCTAGTGCAAGCACTTTAAGAAAACACCGATTAGTAAGAACTTAAGGAGATTTCCGAGTCAATCATGATCAATATAAATGACAAATTTGTGAAGTGCTGTGTAGGAAATAGTTTCATCACTCTTCTTCTTAAACCACAAAGCCATCAGCAGATCGCCTGGTAGCTGAGAGGCATGACCATGAACTCCACATTTGTTAGACTGCATCAATCCTCATGCAGGCTTTGTGAAAGCCAATATCATCACCATTTGTAGATAAGAACTGCCAGCCCGGTTGGTGACCTCAGAGCGGGGAAAGGCTGAGCTTGCCCCCAGGCATGCTCGCTGCCTATGGCAAATCCCTGGCAGGCTTTGGACTCTGAAGGGGAAGATGCAGGGAGGAGGGTTAGATCTTAGGAGGGAAGTTGTGTGGTGTTCCTGGGCGTGTCCTTCTCTGTGCCTGAAGGGGGAACGGGGAAAGTGGACTGGATCGCTCTGCTCAAATGCAGCCAAAAATACGTTCCAAGCGTGAGCTGAAACCTGGCTGTCCATCCAGCCCAAAGAGCAAAAAACCTCTGAAGACCTGTGTATTCTCTTAAAAGTTCACGATTGAGTTTCCCTGGTGGCTTGGTGGTAAAGAATCTGCCTGCCAATGCAGGAGACACAGGTTCGATCCCCAACCGGGAAGATCCTGCAGGCTGCAGAGCAACAAATACTGAGCCTGTGCTCTAAATATGGGGAGCCACAACTACTGACCCCTACAGCCTGAGTCTGCAACAAGAGGAGCCCCCGCAGTGAGACTCCCGCACACCATGCGTAGCGCTCGCCACAACTAGAGAAAAGCCCGCATAGCAACGAAGACCCAGCACTGCCAAAACACATAAAAAAAACACTGGTAAAAGAAAGGAGAATTCTACATTATCTCGATTTAATAATATCTTTTCAAAAGCTCATGCAATTTTGTTTTCCACTGCAGAGTTTATCTTAGTGGAATTAATGTTAAGATATTTCAAATTATAGTAGATTACAATGGGCGCTTTTAGACTACGTCTGGCTTGCAGCCCCACCCAGCACATCTGTGACATCTGGGATAAAGATGTCCAGCTCTAGCTTGCTTAGCCCAAAATACGTGAGGTGGTGCTTCTGCAGTAGAGTTTGAAAAGGTTAAAAACAAAAAGAAAAATCAATGCAACTTTCTCTTTAACATTATGGAGTAGTGGGGGCAGTTGACCGGGACTTTCTGGTGTTTGCATGAGTGTCCTAAGTCCTTGAGCCCTCTCAGTCCAGCAAATCAGGGCGGCAGGTCAGCCTGCAGAGGATGGGAGGAAAACCCACACGAGTTGGTTCCCTTCTGCCGTGTGACTCTTCCTCTGGAGTCCGGCTCAGGGAACAGGGAGCCGTCTCGTCTTCATTTTCCCAGGGCAGCTGTGCTGGGAGGTTATTTTGAAAGGCAGGCAGTCCACGAAAGACACATAGACCCATGTGATGATAAGGTTAGGGCTTAGTACAATGAATAAATTGCTCGTTTTTTGAATTGAATAAATATAGTTCATTCTAGGCAAAGCTGCCTCTGTCATGCTGCCGGGGCCTATTAAAATTTGGATTATCACTTGTCTGTGGCAGCTTTAACTTTTCCAGTTATTTTTTCTAATATTTTAATGTTTAGCATTCATAAACCTGCAGCCCGTGTCTTCTCCTGTCTCTTTTGCATACCTTGTCTGCCCTATTTAGATTATTTTAGCAACTCTTCACACTTCTGCCCCTTTCACATGTCCTTGCAGGGGTGGAGGAGGAACTGGGATGTCAGAAGTCACCAGACGCTATGCCATCAGCAGGACCATGTTCTTGGGCAGAAGTGTGTGAACTACACTTAAGCTCCCAGGAGGTTGAAAGTCCCCCCCCCCCCACCCTACCCAGTCTCCTGTCTCAATCTCATTGCCTCTCAAGATATTAAATCTACTTTTAGCTAATAACTTGTAAGGGTTTATATATTTTTTTTCCACTTGTTCAGTCGTTAAGCCATGTCCAACTGTTTTGTGACCCCTGTAGACTGTAGCCTGCCAGGCTCTATCCATGGGATTCTCCAGGCAGGAATACCAGAGTGGGTTGCCATTTCCTTGTCCAGGGGATCTTCCTGACACAGAGATTGAGCCAACGTCCCCTGCATTGGCAGGCGGATTCTCTACCATTGAGCCACCTGGGAAGCTCCCTTCCCCCACCTCCCAGAGTCTCCCCTCTTTCCTTATTCAGATCCAGCCACAGATTCAAGCCTAGCTATATGGTCTTTGCATCTGCTCCAACCTCACAGGTGAAAACTGGAGGCTATTCTCAGATGTAGGAGACCGTTTGGTGATCTTTTCGGTAAATACAGAAGCGAAGATGGGGAGAAAGAACAATATCTAATAGATCCAACTCCTGAGTCCAAGCAGACAGTTTAACCCTTGGGTCATCGCGTTTGTATTCCACTTATTGGATTGCTAATAGATTTTCTTCATTTGTGTGCGATGTTGCAAATGATGTGTGGAGGCCGGCCGGTTCTCTAGCGCCCGGACCAGAGGTCCACCTGTATGGAGCCGGCGTTAAAAGCTGCAGGAGCTGCTGCCTCCTGACGACATCCCAGCTGTAGACTAGCGATCGCAGTCCTCGGGTGGCGGGTTTAATTATCGGCGCGGCGATACCATCAGCAACTGTGTAATTGCGTGTCAGTTTCCTGGCTGTTGGGTATGAAAAGGGGAACCAGTGAAATGATGATTGTGGAAGCGGTAGACTCATATTTAAACAATTCAAAATGTGTAACTGGCAGTGTCATTAAACAGAGAGAGTCTGACCCCAGCTGTCACTTACTTTTCCTTATGCAGATTTGTTCATGCTGTCTGTCAAAGAGCTCCATGGGCTGAAATGGGACAGAAGAGGTGACATAATTCTCAGAGCAAAGAGGGCTGCTTGCCTTAACTCCGCAGAGGCGTTCTTTTAGCCTAAACAAATACGACTGCCAAACTGTAAATAAACCAAGACCATTACAGGAAATTCTATAGACTTTTGCTGATGAATACACAAAAGCAGAATATCAAACAGACATCCTCCCCTTAAACAATGTAAGTCAAAGCTGCCTGATTGCCAGATACTTAAAGAATAAGCACTGTGACGATTAGAAGGACTTCTTTTTGAAGAAGAAAATGAAATGACTCTTTTAATTGTAGACTAAAATTTTGAGGGCAAGGTGGAAAAAAAATGTGGAGCTCATTTTGAAAAATGCTCAGTAGAGAAATGTGATTGGATGAAATTATGACACAGATTTCAACTTCAATCTGGCTTAGGTTGTAGGTTGTTATGGCCTCAGATGCTTTGAATACAATTGAGAAAATTGAAATATGCTATATAAACAAAGGTTAAAAATAGACCTGAGTGGCTTTCTAAGAAAGGTGGGTTAAGAAGTATGGAACACTCAAATTTCTGCAAATGTAATTGCATAACTCTGCATCCCACCAATTACACACTTCCAGGATATGGGAGAAATGCACATTCCTTCTCAAAAACTTCATTTACTGGTATTCGAAAAAAGAGCTGGATAATCAAGGGTTAAGTCTGCATGCATGCAAAAACAAACGAAAGGAGAGTTTATAAAATGAACTGTGGAGGTTAAGTGTGGGGGTTAAACTAACACAATGAACTGTGAACACAAAGAAAAATGTTTCTTTAATTTTTAAAATGTTTTCATTTCTCATAATAAACTGAACTTGCAGTTGCATACAAACAACATTATTTCATACCCTGAAGACACTGCAATTTAAAGCTTTTGGAACTCAAATTGATTCTGGAAGCAATGCTATAACTACAGAGGCGCCGTGGCAATCGTGATCTTCTGAAGGGCATCAAACTGCACCTCGAGTAGCACATTTGAAAGCAAACACGGGCTCGTGTGCACACACAGGTAGGAGGCATTTAAAACAGGGTCAACATTGCATTTATTTCTAGTTTCAAAGGCAAAGTTACTGATTTCCTCACAGGCTAATGGAAGCCATATTAATTGCCACGGTACATTCAGATTTGAAAGTAATAAATAGGCACATATTAAATCCTCTAAGGATTAATTTGTATTTTATCAGCTGTGAAAAGGGCAATTTTTTACATATCTCGACTTAAGAGGTAGCCTTATTAGGCGTTCATTGGAAAACAAATTCTGCATATATTTTGCAGCAAGGTTTAAAAAAAATCATTTTTTCCTCCTCAAAAGTAGTAGGGTGCAACTAGGGAAGCAATTAGTATTTATATCCTAGACAAACACAGTGTTGGAGTGTTCTGACTTTTAAATATTTGTATGGCTAGTTAAGGGAAAAGATGATAGAAAATGATGCATTGTTATATATTTTATTATACTGGACACAGGGGTATTTAAGGGGCTTCAGACAACATTGTGTGCCTGTTGTGTGTGACTTGTCGAGGTATGGTGACAGTTATTTATTTTCATGTGGATAGCATCCAGAAATGCTAACGTTCCTGTTGGGTTGGCCGTGAAGCAGCAGGTGGAAGGTGTATTGCATGCGGTCCCATGGCCAAATCGCTTGGTAGCTAGTGGAGAGGCCTGGGGCCTTGGCTGGTGTTGGTGAAATCTCTCTGTGGGCATGGCTGGTGGTTCTTCACTCTCATTATCTCTGGGAAGTGGGGCCATCTGAGAAGAGCCCACTTTCCTATGTCTAAGCAAGGGATAAAAGCTGAAAAGTATTCAACAAACCCATATTTCTCTTTCCTTTAGAGAACTGGTTATCACATTTTCCCCCCCAAAATGTTAAGTGGTCCAGTTAAATCAAGGAACTAGGTGAAAAAAAAAAATGGTCAGACTTCGCTGGTGGCCCAGGGGTTAAGAATCGGCCTGCCAATGCAGGGAACATGGGTTTGATCCCCGATCTGGTGAATCCCACATGCCTCGGAACAGCTAAGCCCAAGAGCTACAACTACTGAGCCCACATGCTTGGAGTCTCTGTGCCCCGCTGCAAGAGAAGCCACTACAGTGAGAAACCCACACTCGGCAACTCGAGAGTGGCCACTGCTGTCCGCAACTGCAACGAAGATCCAACACAGCCAAAAAATTAAAAAGAAAATTGTCCTCTGCAGCATGTGTCCTCGAATGGCTTGTCTGGTTTTATCTGAAAGTTCCCTGGAGAGATCACGCCCACAACTTCTTCTGGAAGTCTGCTCTGCAGTCTAATAGATCTTATTGTCAAATGCTTTGTTAAACTTTTACTGGAAGATGTGTATTGCACTCAGCATTGGCAGTTCTTGAAATTCTATCAGGGAAGTGCAATCAAATTGGTCTCCCATGACTTGCTCTTTGGTTGACGTGGAATGGGTTCCCCTCTGCTTCTGGCATTTTCTACAGAGAGAGTGATGGACTCGCCTCCCCTTCCCTTCCCTTCAGCCTCCTACAGGCACCCTGCTCATCATCAGGAAGCTCGTGTCTCAGGGAGCACAGCCAGTGATTTTGTTTCAATTTTGCAAAATCGTGCCACATGAATTTAAACTTCTAGAGATGGAACGTGCCTAGCCTTTCGTGCTAGAAATCCCTAACCTGGGCAGTGGTACCCATTCGCTGGGGTTCAGCTTCCGTGCTATGGCCTGGCCCTCTCTTCCCTTTTGAATGACTTTGTGTGACTGAGCTATTTTAAATGGTTCTGCTCTGCTTTCAGTTTACTGCTGAACTGAAAAAGTTTTTATTTGCAAATAAATAAATAGCTTACTCCCCTGGCTCTTCCAGGAATTTGCAGCATCTTCTATGTTCCCTTCCTCTGGACACTCCAGCGGCCCTTTGACTAATGAGGTGACCTTAAGAGAAGTTCTTGGCTGGATGTCCAGTGTGGTTGGCGTGGTGGTGACAAGTGTGAATTGCAGGCAAGGCAAATAGTCTCACACAGTTGCTTCTGCTTGGCCAGTAAGCCTGTGCGCTCAGGCTCAGGCCACAGATAACTTCTGTCACCGTAGATTAACGGGATTCCAGCAAAGTGTTAACTGCCCATGATCAGGCGTCCTCACACAGTCAAGAGTCACTCAGTACCACTGATCTTAGGTGTTGGTACTTGACTGTCCTTTGTAAGGAAATACAGGTTTACATGAATGAGTTTCAATTCTGCCTCTTTGAGCCAAATCCCTACCAATCTACAGAAAAGAGCATGTGACATATTTGACCCATGGGCTCCCTAGATTATTTTTCAATGAAAGATTTAAAGGAGAAACAAACAAAACAGGGAAAAAATCCCCCAAATTCTTCCATAAGCACCAGGCTCTCTCAAGAACCCAGTGGCTTATAGACTGTTCATCTCAAAGTGTGGTCAGACCACCTGGGGGCCTCCTTCTCTGTCATTTCTACTCCCTGGCCTCCACCTGTGCCCCCAGCTGCTCTAGACTCAGGTTCTGACATGCTCAGGAACTGACTCCTCCTGATTGTGGGGTCCCAGGGAGGGGCGTGAGCCAGTAGGGTGCCCCGGGGGCCAGGTGATGGGGTTCTGGAGGGACACGGCCTTATCTGCTGACCCTGGAGACCCATGTCTGAGAGATGACTGTCCAGGCGTCTCAGCATCAGCTGTAGCACCTGAACTATTTTCTTGCGATTGGGAAATTGGCATAATCATGTGGTTTGTTCATTTCATTTCTGGCATTACTCTCTGTGGGAACAATGACAAACCCCACTGGAGCATATTGAGGTGGTCATGATGAACTCTCTAGACTGGATGTCTTCATGGAGTCTATTGACTTACCCATGAATTGTATGAGAATTGCTGAAGCTGCTGTTTAGACCTCGCTTTAGAACGAGTGTTGCCAGCCATGTCACCAGGACCTCGCTGGGGACCTGAAACTCTATTTCAGCTGAGATGCATCAGCCAGGAGCATGGCCATCTTGTCTCAGCAGCGTTCTCCCAGCCACAGACCGCCAGGGCTGAGAAAAGACGTGTCTTCCTCTGCTGAAACACTTGACCACCTTTCCTATGAGAGCATGCCATTGTAAGACATAGTTGTGTACAAGATAGCATGCATTTTGAGGTACATATTCTTTTTTATTTCTGTATCAAACAGGATTTCTGGCATCTGGTCTAGTTAACTGATGAGATGAAACTGGGTTCACCATCCTTCTTTATTACACCTTGGGTTTTCCTCATCACGCGCTTCCTCAAAGGACAGAGACAAAAAACTACCTTTTCACAAGTTCAAGGCGTGAGCTGACTGCATTTGAAATGCTACCCTCAGTGACTGCGGTCAATGTTTTAAGTGTGGAGCAATCACACACTAAAATGACTCAAGAAACACACTTTGTAGAGAGATTGCTATTGCTTCTCCATGGCAATTGTAATATTTAGAAAGAAGCATACTTTCCCTAAACTTTACCCACTTGTATGCAAGTAAAATAATTTTTTCCCTAGAAATCTATATTCTGGGTATATATTGTCACCTGTGTGTGTGTGTGTGTGTGTGTGCTAAGTCGCTTCAGTTGTGTCCAACTCTTTGTGACCCTATGAACTGTAGTCTGCCAGGCTCCTCTGGCCATGGGATTCTCAAGGCAAGAATACTGGAGTGGGTTGCCATGTCCTGCTCCAGTGGACCTTCCTGACCCAGGGATTGAACCCCCATCTCCTGTGTGTCCTGAATTAGCAGGCGGGTTCTTTACCACTAGTGCCACCTGGGAAGCCCGTATCATCACCTAAGTATTGCTAAAAGTTTTCTTCCAAGTTGTGTGAGTCTTAGCTTCATTAGTATTTTATAATTTAAGGCAGCTATGCAATTACTTTTCATTTTTTTTCCTGCTTACAAGGAAAATTCAGGCTTCTCACAGAAAATTCTCAAAGTATAGAAAAGTAAGAAGAAGCAGCACTTGCCCTCAATTCTACTCACCGAAGGCTCTCTAGCAGAGGGTTGTATTTTTGGCTAATGTGATAAGCTTTTAAAGTTTCAAAAACGATGTTTTGAACTAGTACAGTTTTTATCCTCTCATCTTAAGATATTTATAAGTTCATTTTAAAAGCTTTCCATATGATCGATGAAGTGCCCAAGATTTACTGGGAATACCTTTATTCATTCATCTTTAACGTTTCCTGAAAAGCCTGAATTTAAGCTCTGTGTGAGTGCTGACACCATTTTTCATTTCATCAGGAATCTGTTTAGCTTTCATCTGGGCCGACATATCAGGACCAGACGAAGGGAGTGGAGGACCCCAGGCCCACCCAGTGCCAGAAGGGTACCAAGGTCTGGCAGAGGTTGCCAGCCCGGGCCCATGTGCCTGGGGTCTGGATCACATAGAGGGAGCCCTGCACGGATGTCCATGTGGCAGCAGGCCCTGGGTATAGTCAGCTATGAGGCCACTGTGTCTGCTTGTAAGCCCCACGCCTAAACCTCAGATAGGGTCCACTACTTAATTGTGTGCATTTTGGTTTCCGAGAAATTTGGAAAGAATTGTGGCTGGTCCGGTCAAAGGCATGGGTTTGTTTTACAAGGATATTTGTAGAAATAACTCGGATGAAAAAGACTCATTTAAGACTGTTGTCATCTCTCTTATCAGCCACCCGAAGTCCTGCCCATCAATTTGGGAGCTTTTACTGAAATCTCAGAACACATCATCTAATGAAAAAAGTCAACTGCAGAGGAAACCTGTGCCAACAATGTGGGTATGTGAAGAGGTGACAAGTCTGGAAGAAAAGTCAGAGGGGTTGGTCCCCAGGCCCACCAGGCAGTTTCTTCCAGGGGGTGAGTCGTGGCCAAGGGAGTGATCATGGGCGTGATGTGGGCTGCATGTCATTGTCTCCAAGGACACGCATGTTCAGTAACATCAGAGAGCACACACTTGGACTCGGGGGTGCGGGCAGGAAGCACTGAGCCATGCTCCATTTTCAGGGAGGTCAGGAGCAGACACGAGGACCTAAAGCAGAAAACCCGGGCCTTCTCTCTATTCAGGGGCAGGATTCTGCCCCATCCAGGGTCTCCAGCAAGGAGTGTGAGGTCAGAGATGTCACCCCTGGTCACTAGGGCGGCTGTCCATGCTTTAGACGGGCTGTGTGTCTGGAATCTGAGCACCCGTGGCCAGCTGTCCACACACTTGGGGAGAGCAAGTGGGAATGTTTGCCTCCAGGCTGCGGCAGGGTGCCCATTGGGCCCTGACTTGGTACCACGTTTAGACCAGAGCATCGTGGGATGCAGCGTGTGGGGGGACCGACTCGGGGCAGCAGGTGCAGGGCCCCAGCAGCACTGAGCTGCCATCAGCCCGTGGGGTCCGGAGCCGGGAGAAAGCCCCCAGGGTCATCCAACCAGAAGGAAGGAAGCTGAAGGCGAATGCAGAAGCAGCTCAGCAGAAACGGAAGGTGAGTGTGTGCCTGTGTATGCATGCATGTGTGTGTACGTGTGTGTATGCATGCATGTGTGTGAGTAAGGAGAGCAGTGAGTGGATGAGACCGAGGGGGGACGAGGACACACGTTGTTTTCTGCAGAGGTCTTTTGACTCCACATTATTTTGGAAGAAATATTTATCCTTCAGGGGTTTGAAGAGACTGTGAGAGCACGTTTTCACAGCACATGCACACATACATGCAACATATGTGTGTAAACACATGCGTGTGTGTGTAGGTGTGCATGTAACTGTGTTCCTATTTTTATAGAAATAGGGACAGTTTATTAAGAAAAGTTAGAAATAAACAATGTAAGGTCTTACTGTATAGCAAGGAGCTATATTCAATATTTTCAGATAAAGCATAATGGAAAAGAATATTAAAAAGGATTATATACGTGTATAATTGAGTCACTTTGCTGTGGAGCAGAAATGAACACAGCATTGAAAATCAAATATGCTTCAGTAAAAAAAAAATTAAAAAAGAAAAGTTAAATGCTGCTTTCACAATTTCTTCAAACCCCTGAAAGATATATATTTCTCCTAAAATAATGCATACTCAAAAGACATCGTTGAAAACAACGTGGGTACTTGTCCCCGCTCAGTCTCATAGACACACCGTTCTCCTTTCTCAGACCCTGACTCTGGGTCCAAGTGTGGCAGCTGGCGCACAGCCATGTCATAACACATGTCGCACACGTGTAACTCCCCCAAACCTACTGATCGGCCCCTCCGTGGTTCCCCACTTTAGTTTTCTCAGAAGGAAAATCTGTTCCCCCGAGGAGAAGCGAACCTCGCATAGACCTTTAACAGCCTCAGCACAAACGATGTAGTCACTTACATGAGTTTCCTTGTAAAGCCCTTGCCTGGTTCCAGTCTCTTGCCCCGCACTTCGATCAATAAGGTGCTATTCGCTTTTGCAGCCTTGGCCAGTGGTTTCCTGCTTTTGAATGAGTTGTTGAATCAAACATTAGGTAGGCAGCCATCCACTTCTCCATCCACTTTTGACTTGTGGACACGGACTAGCCAGCAGCCCTGGGGGAATCTCTGCCTGTCAGGAGTAGGTTCAGGATAAACCTTCTAATCCGTCTTCTCCATCTGATTCTTCTTGCCTTCCCTTCCCCTGTATCTTTCCTGCTCTGCGATGTCTTGCCTGTGACACCTACAGACAGACGAACCATAACACACCGCCTTCTGTCTTCAGTCTGGGATGGCCTCTGCCCTTTTCCCACGCTCAAGTCCCCTCCCTGCTGCTCTCCGCACTCCCTCGGGGCATAGTTTTGGGAATACAATGTGCTTCAAGGCCTGGGGCAAGTTCTCCCATCAACATCCTGCCAAGTCCCCGAATTTGGAGTCTCTGGTTCAGTTGTGTCCCCAACACCAAAGGCCAAATGCTAGCCTCGGAACATCCCCTGGTGAAACTTAATGTTGCAGAAGTTCTCAGCTTAAATCAGTCTTGACTCACAGCTGGTGCTTGTTCTGTTGATTTAATTTACTTTTCATTTCAATTTTTTAAGAACCTAAATCTGATAAACTGTCATGAAAACCAACACCCTTTGTTATTTACAGTTAAGCTCTGCCCCTACTTGCTTAAGAAAGCTGTGTGCTTGGGTTTCTTGCTGTAACTCGAGCTGGTGATTTTAAAAAGCAGGTGTGTTAATTATTGGGTCTCTGACTTTTGTGGAATTGTGAAAGAAGCTGAAGAGAGAGAGAGAAAGGTTACAAAGGACAGCATTCAGCCAGGATCCTTTCAATTGCAAGTGACCGAATCCTGTGTTGTAAATCCTTACAGGATAGTAGGAATTCAACAGGATTGGTCAAGGAATTTGGCTGGATCTGAGTTGAGCCTATGTCACTGGAGATCTTCTTTGCCTTTTTCATCTGTGGGTTTTCTTCTATTTCGCTTCATTCTCCCTGCCCCAGTTTAATAGAAAATATGGCCACTCACATCAAAGGCTGGTAGCTTCAGAGAGAGGAGAGCTAACACCTTGGAGAGAGCTCCATTCAGCCTGGCTTGGGTACCACAGCTAATCACAGGACCAGTTATAATGCTGGGGACATGGTGCTCCAATGGCCTGGGCCTGCTGGAGGCCACGCCTGTGCTGGTGGGGAAGGGGTTAGACCTGGACACCCCATGGACTGATGCTGAAGCTGAAGCTCCAATACTTTGGCCGCCTGATGAAAAGAATCAGCTCATTGGAAAAGATCGTGATACTGAGGAAGATTGAGGGCAGGAGGAGGATGGGATGGTTAGGTAGCATCACTGACTCAAGGGTTATTGATTTGAGTGAGCTCTGGAAGGTAGAGGAGAACAGAGGAGCCTGATGTGCTGCAGTCCGTGGGGTCGCAGTGAGTCGGACAGGACTTAGCAACTGAACTACAACAACAACCCCATGGAATAGATCCTGTAGGAAAAAGGAATTCTGTTCTTAAAATATAATCTCTTCTAGCTGTTGGGGAAACTGACTGGAGATCAACCCTCCAGGCATCAAGGGTCAGGAGAGATGCAGCCTTTGCCTCTGAAGATGCTGATACCTGGGCAACACAAGGACTTCCGCTCCACTCGGTTCTTATATTAAGTGGATGTACTTAACATCCCTTTATTTGAATATCATCTATACCTTATGACTTGGATTAACACCTTCATTTACCTAAATTCTGAAGACACCTGGTTGTACTGTACCACATTTGACCTTGGCTAATGGCATCTACTCATTAGCGTCTCATGGATCTAGTCAATAAATAATGAAATATGTTACATCGACTCCTAAGAAAATCATGTTTTCTTTCATTAATTATTGGAGCAGGAAAATTGTCACATCAGCTGTTATAGGTTGAACATAATCCCTTGTAAACTCAACAGGCAAATCTCTGCATTCTTGAGTTCACCCAATATTAACTTCAAACCAAATCAAAGGATTCCTTAGCAATGGTTGTGAATATTTTTTGTTCATGAGTATTACGAGGACCCGCACCCATGCATGTGGACAGGTAAACGTGCATACCTGTACATCCATGTTCCAGGTGAACTTCTAAATAGACTTGACAATTTTTGAGTCTTCCTAACATTTTTTTGTTTCAAAATTCTGCAATGCTATGAATTTCCCCCCTCCTTTTACACAGAAGAGAAGGGTTTCCCCTTTCCTGCCCATGAGTTGGATTATAGTTAATGAAGGCTTGGGAGGAGGAACAGAGTCGGTGGGGTGTGATCAGAGTTAGTCTTTAAAACACAGCTAAACATTTTGTCCTGGTTTTGCTGTTTGCTGGTCTCCCGCTGGGCCTCCTGCAGAGACCATGGTGTCAGAGCCCAGTCCCACCGCTGCCCTGGGCAGCAGAGCTGAGCTGGTGGCTGGCGGGTGTGGGTGGTACGTGGGGTGGGAAGTCTCCCTGGGCCAGAGCCTTCTGCTGATCAGATAGTATCCTGGGGGCTCTGATCCCCAGGGGCTTCACTCTCCTTTCTTGGGAAGGAAGGTGCAGGTCCTCTGAAGGAGGTGGGTCAGGAAGGGAAGCCATGGGAACGTCTTCCTGGTGGCAAAGTCATGGGAGGAGCCTGGGCAGAGGGGCCACTGACAGAGGAGAATATAGACCTGCCAGGGGCTCGACAGTAGAAGGATCCACCTGCAATACAGGAGCCACAGGAGATGTGGGCTCGATTCCTGGATTGGGAAGATCCCCTGGAGGAGGGCATGGCAACCCACTCCTGTATTCTTGTCTGGAGAAACCCCATGGACAGAGCTGCCTGGTGGGCTACAGTCTATGGGATCACAAAGACTTGGATGCAACTCAAGCGACTTAGCATGTACGCATGCATAGACCTGCCAGGTATAGGATCCCTGTGTCCTGCTAGTAAAGGGCTTGTAGGCAGAAGTAGCAGAAAAGGGGCCATGAACCTGAAATAGACCATGTGGCTGTGGGGCTGGTGAGGCTCCCAGCAGTTGTTGGGAAGGAGGTTTGGGGACTTGGTGCGACTTCAAGTTGTCTTGAGACATGGGCTCTGCAGAGGACATGGGTCAGGCTGTAGGCAGCAGAACCAGGAGAAACAGGAGGTCTCTGTTCCCTGAGTGAAGTTCAGACACAGAGGATGCCCGGCTGCCCTCTTGCCCCCTTGCCGGGAAGCTTACAGCAGAGAAGAGGTGCTCAGGCAGCCACAAAGAGCATGGGTTCTCTAGTTGAAAGCGAGAAAAAGCAGCTCTGGTGTCCAAAAGCAAAAAGGGAATTTCTTGGCAGGACCTGGGGGCCCCAGGGATCTGGTGGGTAGGCTGGAAGATGAACTGGTTTCCCTGGAAACCTAGAAATGAGGAGCCCGGGGCCTTCTCCCAGCAGGGCCTCTGACGTGGTGCAGATACCACTGTCCTCAGGAGCAAAGTCCAGAGCCCCTGTTGGCAGGTTTCTGGGAAGGAGGGTGACTATCCTCTGTAGGGGGAGGCAGTGGCTCTAGGAAATCTGGGCGCTGCGGGGGAGAGTGTGGGGAGTGGGCAGCCCAAGCCCTGGGTCCACCCAGCTGCCCTTTGAAGGTGCCTTCCTGCAGGTCCCCCTGGAAGGCTTACTTCTCTTGAATTCCTTGCTGTTGTGTTTTTTCCCCCTTGAATTTGGCTTGGACTCGCTGTCGGGGTGCCTGTAGATTTGTTAGGCAGGAAGTCGGCTGAGAGCAAGGAGAGGAGGATCCTTCAGCTAAATGTCCAATGATGGCCTAATTCCATCCAGCTGTTCACCAGCCCCGCACCATATACACCCCATGTGTGCTCCAAAACAGTCAGGGAACCAGAAACAGCCCCACGTCCAGCTGTGCACTGGCTGACTGGTGGGCTTTCCCTCCTCTGGCACAAGTGCACACCTCTCACTATCCTTTACTTAAGTAACCTTCGGCACCCGCCGGACTCATGCACCGCTCATAAATACCCATGAATTGTTGTTGCTCTTGTTCAGTTGCTAAGTCATATCTGACTCTTTGTGACCCTGTGGACTCTAGCCCACCAGGCTCCCCCGGCCTCCACTATTTTCCATGTTTGCTCAGACTCGTGTCCATCGAGTCGGTGATGCCATCCAACCATCTCATCCTCTGTTGTCCCCTTCTCCTCCTGCCTTCAACCTTTCCCAACATCAAGGTCTTTTTCAGAGTCAGCTCTTCACATCAAGTGGCCAAACTATTGGAGCTTCAGCTTTAGCATCAGTCCTTCCAATGAATAGTCAAGGTGGATTTCCTTTCAGATTGACTGGTTTGATCTCCTTGCTGTCCAAGAGACTCTCAAAGAGTCTTCTCCAGCACCACAATTTGAAAGGGTCAGTTCTTCAGTGGTCAGCCTTCTTTATGGTCCAACTCTCACATCCATACATGACTACTAGAAATTATCTGTTGTTAGCTGCTAAGTCATATCCAACTGTTTTACAACCCCATGGACTGTAGCCCACCAGGCTCCTCTGTCCATGGAATTCTCCAAGCACCAATACTGGAGTGGGTTGCCATTCACTTCTCCAGGGGATCTTCCCGACCCAGGGATGGAACCTGTGTCTCCTGCATTGCAGGCGGATTCATTGATACCAGGGAAGCCCACTGGAAATTATAAGAGACTGAATTGTGGGAAGGACGTGTGCAGTAGAGCATTTTGTTATATAACCTACAGCTGTCATTCAAGACTGTCAATCAACTGACCTTCTGGGATTATGCAAATGATCTTGCCTTAAAACCTCTATAACCCAACCTTCCGGGACCATTGCCCCCCTTGGCCTCTCTCTTGAGGTGTCCTCTCTGTTATTTCTTCCTTATCTTCAATAGACTTTCTTGCAACTGGTAAGACCTCAGATTCTTCTTTGTGGCCTTACCAAGAATGGAGGCCTAAAAGATCTGGATCCCCTTCGCTAAGAGATCCAGAGGGCCTGACTCCTCAAGCAGGGCCAGGAAGCCGTCACCCACATGGAACACGAAGTTTCCTGCATTCCCCAGGAGCCGGGTGGGCAGCTCAGGCCCACCGTGATCTGCTGTGAGAGCAATGGGGCTGAACTGTGGCTGCGGGGCCAGGAAGGAGATGCCCCTCTCTGTGGCTTGCTGCATCCAGGCTGATGTGTTGAAGAAAGGCAGTCATGACTCCAGAAGCCAGAGCGGGTCCATGTCAGCCTTTGGCCAGAGTAACCTTCATCCCTGCAGGCGGGACCCGTCTCTGGAGCCGGAAGGCTCTGCTCCGTCCGTTTTCATCCCTGTTTACTGCTATGCACAGGCTTCCCTGGTGGCTCAGTTGCTAAAGAATCTGCCTACAATGCAGGAGAACTGGGTTTAGTCCTTGAGTTGGGAAGACCCCCCTGGAGAAGAGAATGGCTCTCTAGTCCAGTATTCTTGCCTGGAGGATTCCATGGACAGAGGAGCCTGGTGGTCTACAGTCCAGGGGGTTGCAGAGAGTCAGACACAACACTACCACTGCACGGAGGGGAAAACACCATGAAGAGCTACGTGACTTTGGGAGAGATTTTGGCTTTCTCTGCTTCCTTCTCAATTGAATCAACAGTCTTAAGGGGATGAGCAGGCGCCCTGTGTGACCTGCTCATCCCTGGGGTCCCCAGCACTTCCCACCAGCCCCGTGGATGGATGGACTGGAGGAAGCAGAAACCTAAGGGCTTATCAAGCAACCTAATCCCACAGGAGAAGACACGAGAAACTTTGTTTATGAGCAAAACCAAATATCATTTAACTCCAACCAGTATAGGATAAATAAGGAACGTGTCTTGTCGGGATCCAGATGAAAATACACCAGTGCACTTCATCCCATGTCAACATGTCATCTAAAATACGTAAGAAGGGATTTTGTGCCAACAGATGATGGAAGGAGACAGACCTTAAATCACTGGCCTCTATTTGAACTTGCAAATCTTTTTAATTTTGAAACTATTTAAGCTAGTAAGGTTCATAAATGTACTCACAACAGTTTGAAAGAGGAGAAAAGTCGCTGAGCAGGACAAATATTTTCATAATGGTTTTGCTTTTTTTCATTCCTTTAAATACCAAGTAATAATATTTTTTAATGTTTTTGTAAACATGAGATGTTTTAATGCTTGAGAAATTGCATCTCATAAATAAGCTTTATTATCTGTCAAAAAGGATGAAAATATAACTTTACATTTCTGTTTTAAGGTAATTTTAGTGCCTATTAGCTATAAAGTAAGAGTTATATATAATTTAGAGTATGTAGTCACTCGAAACAACTTGACATTTTCACACAAACAGAGAACCGTAATAATAGTCCTGGGATTTCACTGGAAGTATGCACCACTACAGGATATTAAAATAACTTATGGTGCACTGTAATTCTTGTTTTGTATTTGTCCAAGTAGTTGTGAAGCAGGCTATAAAGTAGTAAAATAAAAACTTACGCTCTGACTCCAGTCCTGCCGCTTTCTTAAAGTTATAGTCGCCTTTTCAAATTAGGTGTGATTAACCTCGTTGACATTTCTGGGTGTCATCTTTGACTTTTTCTTTTTTAACATTTTCTGTTTCAATGGCCGGTTCTATTTATCTTTGCTTCTTATTTGAGACGCTGTAATTACTCCTCGAAGATTAAAATGATGATGGTGGGTAGTGGGGATTCTGCTCGTAATTGACCGAGGGTAAATTACTTGTTGCTTTGAAGAGGTAGGAGACATAGAAAGAAATCTTCACTGTGAACAAAACAAACAGGCAAAAGCAGAACTCTTAGTAGTGGTTTTGCCTATTGTTTCGTAATTTGCTCATATAAAGAAGATTCAACAGATCAGTGAGAAGCTGAAAATGTTTAGCAAGCTGAAATACAGACAGGGGGTATGCCCGTAAACGAAATGGGGGAACATTAGATCTTCCTTTGCTAGCTTAAAGGAAGGATAATTTGGATGCGGTGCATTTTAAGTGTATCTTTGAGGAATCTGTGAGAAGAGTATTTTGTGACTATTTTAATCCAGATGTAAGGACTATATTTAACCTACTTAAGAGAAAAAGCCATTTACTGCATCATTTATAGAGCTGACATATAATTATGCTTGCCTCATTAAAGCATGCCCAACATTATCCTCTTTCTGGCAACGCATATCGCCGTCTGCCCTTGAATGGAATGAAAAGGCATTTCTTTAAAATACTCCTTAATTGTACTTTTGCATTAATTTTGATTGGCTTTTTGCCCACTGCTAAGGTCTCAGTATCATTTGGAGCCGAAACACAATAAATGAAAATTCTTCCACAATAACTAACCCTGTGCCTCAATATTATTCCTGAGAGAAAGGCCAAGGAAGAAATCGTTTTTGTGTGGTTAAAGATGGGTGCCATTTATAATCTACATATTGCAATTAAAACCACTCAAGGATTTGACTTCTGTTAATTTTAATTGAAGTGGTATGTGGGTAGGGATTAGGTGAATGCGCAGATGTGCACAAAAATTAATATGAACCTGGAGAAATGTCTTTTTTCCATAAAAGGACTGACCAAATGTTCACAGATGGAATTTGAGAGGACCCTTATTGAATAAACCAGTAGGGCTCACTTGGGCCATTTCTGTAGCAATCCCACATACTTTATGTTGGAAGAGGCATGCCCCTTTCTTTTTCTTTATAAATTATTCTCAAGCCTGATTAGTTAATGTCTTTAATTTGCATTAGCGCACCTAAATGAAAGTAAAAACAAATTAGTCCTATAAATGTACTTTATAGATGGTGGTTTAGGAGGTTGGTAATTCTCAGCTAACAGATATTAATTAGGAATATTAACCACAGAAGTCTCTGGTGTCAACTGAAATGCTAAGGATAGATGTAAAACAGAAAAGAGAGAAGAGGAAACTGTTTTTGGAGTTGTATGTAACTTTTCAAATATAAGGAGTTATGAAGAGTTTGGAACTATGAGGCAAAAAAAAAAAAAAATAACTCTGAAAAAAATGCATGTATTTCTTTCTGGTATTTCTGAAAATTAATGCAGTGACTGTCTCAGAACAGGTGTGCAATAAAACATGCTGAGTAAACAAAGAAAGATGAATTTATATATTACATTTTTAATTTTAACACAGATGTTTCAATACCTCTAAATAAATAATAAAGCAGTGATATACAAGCTCAAAAGCACACTGCCTTAAATTTCAATAATAACTTACAAGTTTTAAGCCAAATATCTGATTCTCCGCAGCATTCCTTATAAAGAAAAGAGGCAAAACTGAAAATTAAAATAGAGTCCCACAATAGCCACTCTGAAAGGGTTTTAATTCTTAAAGTGGGTCTGATAAAAAATTTGAAGATAGGGAAATACAATATCAAACAGAAGCTTAATAAAGATTATTATTAAGAGCTTTCTGTAGGGAGATGCACTTTGATATCTGCACTGCCTGCAGTTCATTCATAAAGCAGCTGAAACGTTTGTGGTGGAGGGGAGCCTTTTGTCTGGATAAATCCCTGGGCCCAGCACTTGGAAGGGGACCAGGTCTTGGATGGAGGCTTTAAGATCTGCCCTTTGCCATTGTCAGGAGAGACTCCTGTCTTTGTCACCTGAAGAATCCATCAGCCTAGGAGCAGCATGCCTTATCTTAAGAGGATAATCAAGTAATACCCATAATTCTTCAATAGGTGTTTTCTTGGAAGGCGTCCCTTGGTTACTGAGCACTGACGCAGGCCTGGGAAGGGGAGAAGGCTATGGTCACAGTTCAGTAACTGAAGACTTCGGGATGAGAAACAGGGCTCAGCTTTCTGGCTCCCTGGCCAATGCTCAGGCTACCAGACTAATTAACTTATCTGTTAAAGATGACATTTTCTCATCCCCATATAGGTGGTTCTGATAAATCTAGATATACTTGGCATAATTATGAAGAGTCTCAAATATATCTTTTATGAATTTCACAATTCTCCCGAATTCTCCGGTTGAAATATCATTAACTTAGGCACAGGGGTCTGAGTTGGTAGATTTGACATTGGCAAAGTTGATGAATTGAATTCCGAAGGGATCACGGAAGTCAGAAAAATCCAAAAACGTTTCATTTCTACCCATATATTTTACTAATTGGATGAATGTTTTAATTTGATTTTTTTTTCCTCTGAAATTCTATCATGTAAAAGTGAACTGACAGAGACTCTCCTGACTTTCCTGCCATCTGCCAGGACTTGCATGGTTCTCACTTCGTAACTCCAGGAAATGAGCAAACCAGATCCTGCCAGGAAACGAAGGGGATCTGAGAGATGAACAGTAAACTCTGGGCATTGCTATGTCTAACTCAGTCATCTTGTATGAACCGTGGTTTGGCATTTTCCTCTGCAGGAGCAAGACTGGTTGATGACATCACACCGGGTATGAGTGTTAGTCATTCAGTCATGTCTAACTCTTGCAACCCCATGGATTGTAGCTCGCCAGGCTCCTCTATCCATGGGCTTCTCCAGGCAAGAGTACTGGAGAGGCTGCCCTTTCCTTCTCCAGGGGATCTTCCCTGGCCCAGGGATCGAATCTGAGTCTCTGCATTGCAGGCAGATTCTTTTACGTGTTCATAACTCTGGGGGTGGAATGGTATCCCTCTCCCTTGACATGACTTCAGGTTCTGAGTGAGTATAATCATAGGAATAGCTTTTAGTCTGCTCTTGTTCATATGAATAATCACAGCATTTGCAGAGTTCAGTGGGTATGAAAGTGTTAGGTATTTAGTTGTGTCTGACTCTTTGAGACCCCTTGAACTGTAGCCCACCAGGCTCCTCTGTCCATGGGCTTCTCAGGCAAGAATACTGAAGTGGGTTGCCATTTCCTTCTCCAAGGAATCTTCCCAACCCAAGGACTGAACCCTTGTCTCCTGCATTACAAGCAGATTTTTTTACTGTCTGAACCACCTATTTGCAAACACTTTGCTCATTCAAGACAACAGGCTGCTGTGGCCCCAGGTCAGTCATAAAGACAGAGCATCAGGGGGTCAGTGAAGCCCAGTCATACAACTGGAAACATCAGCCACCTCATCTCCAGTTCTCACCCCAGTTCTGCCAGGGAGGTCCTGTCACTACTTCTCAGTTAGAATATTGAAGAGTAAAAGAGTCCCCTTTCTGTGAATAATTTATTATGTTCTTCATTCTCTCCTCTTTAAAAATCCAGGGAAGGCAATTCTGAGATCAAGCCCCAGCTCCTGGTCAGTTCAGTTCAGTCGCTCTGTCATGGCCGACTCTTTGCCACCCCATGGACTGCAGCACGCCAGACTTTCCTGTCTGTCACCAACTCCCAGAGTGTGCTCAAACTCATGTCCGTTGCACTGGTGATGCCATCCAACCATCTCGTCCTCTGCTGTTCCCTGCTCCTCCCACCTTCAATCTTTCCCTGTATCAGGGTCTTTTCCAATGAGTTAGTTCTTTGCATCAGGTGGCCAAAGTACTGGAGTTTCAGCTTTAGCATCAGTC
This sequence comes from Dama dama, assembly GCF_033118175.1. NCBI lineage: Eukaryota > Metazoa > Chordata > Mammalia > Artiodactyla > Cervidae > Dama > Dama dama. The sequence continues at coordinate 93,868,976 of NC_083695.1, read as the reverse complement.
CTTCCAATGAATAGTCAGGACTGATTTCCTTTAAACTTGACTGGTTGGATCTCCTTGCAGTCCAAGAGACTCTTAAAAGTCTTCTCCAACACCACAGTCCAAAAGCATCAATCCTTTGGTGCTCAGGTTTCTTTATAGTCAAACTCTCACATCCATTCATGACTACTGGAAAAACCACAGCTTTGACTAGACGGACCTTTGTTGCTAAAGTAATGTCTCTGCTTTTTAATAGCTGTCTAGGTTGGTCATAACTTTCCTTCCAAGGAGTAAGCATCTTTTAATTTCATGTCTACAGTTACCATCTGCAGTGATTTTGGAGCCCAAGAAAATAGAGTCTCTCACTGTTTCCATTATTTCCCCATCTATTTGTCATGAAGAGATGGGACCAGGTGCCATGATTTTAGTTTTCTGAATGTTGAGCTTTAAGTCAACTTTTTCATGCTCCTCTTTTACTTTCATCAAAAGGCTTTTTAGTTCTTCTTCACTCTCTGCCATAAGGGTGGTGTCATCTGCATATCTGAGGTTATTGATATTTCTCCTGGCAATCTTGATTCCAGCTTGCACTTCCTCCAGCCCAGCGTTTCTCATGATGTACTCTGCATATAAGTTAAATAAGCAGGGTGACAATATACAGCCTTGACGTACTCCTTTTCCTCTTTGGAACTAGTCTGTTGTTCCATGTCCAGTTCTAATTGTTGCTTCCTGACCTGCATACAGGTTTCTCAAGAGGCAGGTCAGGTGGTCTGGTATTCCCATCTCTTTCAGAATTTTCCACAGTTTATTGTGATCCACACAGTCAAAGGCTTTGGCATAGTCAATAAAGCAGAAACAGATGTTTTTCTGGAACTCTCTTGCTTTTTCAATGATCCAGCGGATGTTGGCAATTTGGTCTCTGGTTCCTCTGCCTTTTCAAAAACCAGCTTGAACATCTGGAAGTTCATGGTTCACGTATTGCTGAAGCCTGGCTTGGAGAACTTTGAGCATTACTTTGCTAGCGTGTGAGATGAGTGCAATTGTGTGGTAGTTTGAGCATTCTTTGGGATTGCCTTTCTTTGGGATTGGAATGAAAACTGACCTTGTTTAGTCCTGTGGCCACACTGCTGAGTTAATTTGCTTGCATATTGAGTGAAGCACTTTCACAGCATCATCTTTCAGGATTTGAAATAGCTCAACTGGCATTCCATCACCTCCACTAGCTTTGTTCGTAGTGATGCTTCCTAAGGCCCACTTGACTTCACATTCCAGGATGTCTGACTCTAGGTGAGTGATCACACCATTTTTATGATTATCTGGGTCGTGAAGATCTTTTTGTACAGTTCTTCTGTGCTTTCTTGCCACCTCTTCTGAATATCTTCTGCTTCTGTTAGGTCCATACCATTTCTGTCCTTTATCGAACCCATCTTTGCCTGAAATGTTCCCTTGGTATTTCTAATTTTCTTGAGGAGACCTCCAGTCTTTTCCCGTCTATTTTTTTTCCTCTATTTCTTTGCCCTGATCACTGAGGAAGGCTTTTTTTTTTTAAAATCTCTCCTTGCTCTTCTTTGGAACTCTGCATTCAAATAGGTATGTCTTTCCTTTTCTCCTTTGCCTCTAGCTTCTCTTCTTTTCTCAGCTATTTGTAAGGCCATGTCAGACAACCATTTTGCCTTTTTGCATTTCTTTTCCATGGGGATGGTCTTGATTCCTGTCTCCTGTACAATGTCACAAACCTCTATCCATAGTTTATCAGGCGCTCTGTCTATCAGATCTAGTCCCTTAAATCTATTTCTCACTTCCACTGTATAATTGTTAGGGATTTGATTTAGGTCATATCTGAACAGTCTAATGGTTTTACCTACTTTCTTCAATTTATGTCTGAATTTGGCAATAAGGAATTCATGATCTGAGCCACAGTCAGCTCCCAGTCTTGTTTTTGTTGACTGTATAGAACTTCTCCATCTTTGGCTGCAAAGAATATAATCAATCTGATTTTGGTGTTGACCATCTGGTGATGTCCATGTATGGAGTCTTCTCTTGTGTTCTTGGAAGAGGGTGTTTGCTCTGACCAGTGCGTTCTCTTGGCAAAACTCTATTAATCTTTGACCTGCTTTGTTTTGCCTCCCAAGGCCAAATTTGCCTCTTACTGCAGGTGTTTCTTGACTTCTTACTTTTGCATTCCAGTCCCCTATAATGAAGAGGACATCTTTTATGGGTGTTAGTTCTAGAAGGTCTTGTAGGTCTTCATAGAACTGTTCAACTTCAGCTTCTTCAACATTACTGGTTGGGACATAGACTTGGATTACTGTGATATTGAATGGTTTTCCTTGGAAATGAACAGAGGTCATTCTATCATTTTTGAGACTGCATCCAAGGACTGCATTTCAGATTCTTTTGGTAACTATGATGGCTACTGCTCTTCTTCCAAGGGATTCTTGCCCACAGTAGTAGATATAATGGTCATCCAAGTTAAATTCACCCATTGCAATCCATTTTAGTTCACTGATTTCTAAACTGTTGATGTTCACTCTTGCCATCTCCTGTTTGATCACTTTCAATTTGCCTTGATTCATAGACCTAACATTCCAGGTCCCTATGCAATATTGCACTTTACAACATCAGACCTTGTTTCCATCACCAGTCACATCCACAACTGGGTGTTGTTTTTGCTTTGGCTCCATCTCTTCATTCTTTCTGGAGTTATTTCTCTACTGATCTCCAGTAGCATATTGGGCACCTACCAATCTGGGGAGTTCATCTTTCAGTGTCCTATCTTTTTGTCTTTTCATACTGTTAATGGGGTTCTCAAGGCAAGAATACTGAAGTGGTTTGCCATTCCCTTCTCCAGTGGACCACATTCCGTCAGACCTCTCGACCATGACCCTTGGTCTTGGGTGGCCCCACATGGCATGACGTAGTTTCCTTGAGTTAGACAAGGCTGTGGCCCATGTGATCAGATTGGCTAGTTGTCTGTGATTGTGGTTTCCGTCTGTCTGCCCTCTGATGACCTCTCTCAGCACCTACCATCTTACTTGGTTTTCTCTTACCTTGGACGTGGGGTATCTCTTCAAGGCTGCTCCAGCCAAGCGCAGCAATATCGCATAGGAAACTGGCAAAATTGCATTTCTCTCTCTCCCTCTTTGCTCTCTTCCCCAAGTAGGTTATAAACAACTTGAGAGGAGAGACCACCCTACCACTATCCTAGCGGTATCCAGTTGGCATCTCTCGTGCACCGGGTACCCCTGACGTGTTGAATAAATGCAATTTTTCCTTGATGCTGTATGTTTTATTTTATCTCACTGTAAATGTGCCAAGCTTCCTTGCCAGAATTATTTGGAGTTGAAGGTGATGATACCACTTATTACAGACCTGCACCATCCGTGAGCAATATATCCATTATCTAAGTCCTGGCTGAGAGGGCACTTCATGGCCCACAGTGAGGTTCAGAGAGGAAATGCTGCTTTGACAGACTCAAAGTCATCCTGTCTTTTCTTTGTAAAGATGCCAAGTGGTTTATGTTTCCCAGGATTCTGTTTAGGTTAGGAATATTTGGAAACTTGATAACAAAAAATTGTCACAAAAATAAGGTTTTTTTTTTTTTGGTTTGTTTGTTTTCTGTATATAAGTAAACCATATTCATTGTAAAAGTTCTGCAACTCATAGGAAGATATTTGCTCTTCAATGCATGGGTGTGATCACTATTTCACCCAGTTGTTATTATGTTTTTTGTTCTGTCTTATAACCTGTGATTCACATTTAACAATAGATTGTGACTATTTCACATGTGAATAAATGTTCTTAACATAACTCTAAAAGACAGAATACATGCTAGTCTATCAGAGAGAAGAGACAAAATTCATTTAACCAGCCCCAGTTGGACATTTAGGTCATTTAAAATTTTTTGCCATTATAAATAGCATTGTGATGAGCGACAAGGCACATAATTATTTGCAATTGCCTTTGCAAGCTCCCTTAGGAAGAGTTCTTAGAAGTGGAATTCCCTGGTCAAAGGTTGTGCCCAATTTAAAACATTTTATGAAATTGCATTTCAGAAAGATTGCATATAAAATAACACTCATAAGTAGTGCATGAAAGTACCCATTTCCCCTGATCCTCACCCACACTGGGCATTTCGTGTTCTTTTATTTTTGTAGATTTGATGTCATAGAAATGATGCTTTGTTGTTCTTTTAATTTGCATTTCTTTGATTACAAGAGGTAGAACACTTTTTACCACCACACATCACTGGCTCTCTGGTGTTCTTCTCTTGTGAATTGTCTGATGCCGGCCCTGGCCTATTTCTCTAAAGGAGTGCTTTTTTTTTCCTATTAATTTTTAAGAGTCTTTTATAGATTAATGATACACTCTTGTTATATATTTTTGAGTGGTTCCCTCTGTTTATTATTCATTTTATCTCTTGTATATAAAATTTGTGTGTTGAAAACTATAATTTTTAAAGTCTCCTTCTGCTTATGTGTTCATTAATACTATCATTCCTCCCCTAAGTTCAGAAATTTTCTATATTTTACTCCTTTTCTGCAGTTTATTTTCACATTTTACTTCAAAAAAACTCCTTTAGGAATTAATTTTAATGTTTTCTGAGAAGGATTTGACTTAATTTTTTTAAATTAGTTATTCAAACCTGTCATTTATTAAGGCTTTATCCTGTGCTTTGAAATACACCTTCATCATAATGAATTCCTATACACATGTGGATGAAGTTTTAATTTTTGCCCATAGACTGGTCTGTTCTCTTGCCTCACTGTTTTAATTGTTGTAGCTTTGGAGTTCATTTTATCAAGTTCCTTTCATACTAGCCCAAACATTTTCTGATTCTTCATCCTTATTTATTTCCTAGATTAATTTTACAATCATTTTACAAGGGAAAAATCCCATTTGGAATACAAATGGAATTAAATTTATAAATTAGTTTGGGCATGTTATCATATTTATGTCTTAACTTTCCTATACATGATAAGACTTTTCAGTCTTCTTGTTTGACCCTCAATAGATTTTGTAGTCAACTTGAAGCATTTTTATTAAAATCATTCTTTGGTATTCTACACAAGAAACAATATTAATTTTCTATACCTATTTCTATCTCTCTTTCTGACTTAGTCCTAATAGTGATACAGCTCATTAGCCTCTAAGGCAGACAATCCACAAATAATATTTTTTCTCATCTCTTCCAAAATTTCTGTTTTTTATTGAATTGATTAGAAAGGCATCAATGTTTCTGATTTTTAAAAATATCACTTTATGATTTAATCACAAAGTATTTTAATATGTCTTTTTAGTATGCCAAAGAAATATCCTTTTATTTCTGTTCTATCTATCATTTTAAAGTCATTTATTGAAATAAATACATTATTTTCTCTTTTGATCCACTGATATGATTATTATTCATATTATGTTATATATATCATATAATATGATATTATTATATTACCAGCTTTTCTGGAATTAAAACATCCTTGCCTTCCTGGAATAAGTACTATTTGATCATTTATTTTACATTTTGTTTATACTTTTAAAGTTAATTCATAAGTTTTTATACAGAATGATCTCTTACTATTTCTGCAAAGCCCTATTTGTGGTTGTCTCCTTTCTCCTTCTGAAAGTGATGTGTTTGCATTTTTTAATTTTATTGGTGCTTTATATATCTAATTTCTGTTATTAAATTAGAACAAGTAAGAAATGTGAAATTATCCAGAGAGTTAGTAGTCATCCCTACTCCTGCTTCTCCCTCTTCCCCCTGAAGTAACTGGATAATCAATATTGTTTCATGGTGGTACAGTTTGCACCCTTGTCATATCCGTATATTCATCTCTACCTATCCATGACACACATTACATACATCCTGATTTTGATACTTTTCTTATAGAGATGAGATTATGCTGTAACTTTATATTTGTAAGCTAATGATGTATCATGACTATCCCCTGGGCTAATAAATAATGCAAAACACAGTCTTTAAAAGAATCCTTTAATATTCCATTGTGTTCTGTTATATAGGAGAGTTTATTTAAGCATGTGTCTCCTGGCGAGCATCAGGTTGTTTCCAGGTTTTTTCTTTTTTTCAAACAAAGCTCCACAGTTACATGGATGAATATGCATGCTGGAATGTTTATTTTATAGGGAAAGTTTCCAGAAGTAAAAACATCTGTTTAAAAGAAACTGTAAATTTAACATTTAATGGATAATGCTAGATTGTTTTCTGAAAGTTTTCAATGGTTCATTATAGGACAATGTCCCTCTCCAGTGTCTTCGCGGCACCAAATGTTACCCACAACCGTGATTTGTGCCAGTGTAGGGAGGGAGGAATAGGTTTGCCTCATTTTTCAGTGTACGTAACTTTGATCACACATTCATTAGTTATTTAAAATTTCTCTTCCATTAATTGTCGACCCAGATGTTTGTCCATTTCTCTGTTTGCTCTTCACTCTTCTACTTACGAGTTTGTGGAAGACTTTAGTATCTCAGGGATATGGATATTTGTCTGTCACGTAGGTAACTGAAGTGGTTGATCATTTGTATTTTTATTTTGTGGGTATTATCACTGGGCATGCTGTTTCAAAAATATTTCAAGGTGAAATTTATCCCTCGTTTCCTTTGTTGCTCTGGGTTCTGGTATTATTTAGGAAAGTTTTTCCAGCCTATCTGCTATCCACATACTAGCAGATTGGTACATTGATTTATTCATTTATTTATTCGCTATCAAATGAAGCCAGCCAACCTGACCTACCCATCTCATAGCATTTTAAATTAAATTTCAGATGAATTGCAATTTAAACAAGTGAAAAATAGTCTTAACAAAGAACTAGATTTTGGAATTGTCATATAAATTTTTATGTGTTCTAATTCACTGATACCTGGTTTATTTAGAACACTGAGTGTTGGCTCCTATTTCTTCTGGTTTCTAAGTAAAAGACTCAATCATCAGTTTTTAGTAACTGTTGCTTAGTTATTAAACCATTAGGCTATGAATTACTCTTGGAATTACTTCCTAAATGAAAACTAACTTGGCCGGATCATACATTTAGGTCACAACTGTCTCCCCCTCTGACATCTGCAGGTGCTGCTCCCTGGCCTGGCATTCACGTCCCAGAGGATGGATCTGAGGCCGTGTCCACTGTTCTCCTGTGCAGATCAACTCGGGGTTATCTCGCTGACAGCAGGGTGTTCTTTCCCCCTCTTCCTTGCAATTTTTCATCACTTGCTAAAGAATATATAAATATGCCTTTCATCTATGGTTCTTTACATGAAAAACTGACCTTTCTCAATCAGCAAATCCAGATGCTTTTGGTTATGTTGTTTTACATCTAGAAAGTAATGTAGTGGATAATTACATCTATTCTTTGTAGGTTGGGAGGGCCGGGGGGCAACAGAGCTCTTCTAGACTACTGGTTTGTGTGTGTGTGTGGTTAGACAGTTTTCTGTTCTCATTTCTCATGTCCTTCTTCCAAATTATTATTTTCTTTTCTTTGTCCTCTTCCTCTCTGTTGAAGAGAATCTCAAATTTGTATGCCGTATTAATGGTTACAGCTTCTGTTTTTCACTGTCTGTAGCATGGATTTGAATCCTGTTGTTGCATTTTTAATCTTTTTTTGTCTCCCTTTCTTAACTGATTTCTCTTTCTCTGTTCATCTCTTCCTTTCATCTTCTTGTTTTCTGGCCTCTCTCCTTTTGATTGCCTGTCCTTTCTCGTTGAAGATGGTGTTTGAGCTCTTTGAGTATGCTAAATAGTTCCAAGAGTTTACTTCTGATGTTGGTTGCAGTTCACACCCAGCATGCTCTTTCTCTGAGTTGAGAACAACATTCACGTTGTCTTATTGTGTTGTCCTTTTGAAGTTGCCTCATGCTGTATTTTTCCTTTTTATTCATTCTTGAAAAAAAGATAAAACAAAAGGAAAAAAGAGCTCCCGACCTCAGTGTTTATGCTGCCTTGAGAAGTGAGTGGAGACAGATAACTTTCTCCGCTGCTGCACCTAGGGTACTTCTGACCCCTTGGCCCGTCACTGTCTTCTTGAAAAGTGAAAGAAAGTGAAGTCGCTCAGTCGTGTCCGACTCTTTGTGACCCCATGGACTGTAACCTACCAGGTTCCTCTGTCCATGGCATTTTCCAGGCAAGAATACTGGAGTAGGGTGCCATCCCCTTCTCCAGGAGATCTTCCCGACCCAGGGATGGACCCCGGGTCTCCTGCATTACAGGCAGACGCTTTACCGTCTGAGCCACCGGGGAAGTTCCAGTGTCTTTCTGACTGCCGTGCAGAAAGGACGCATTCTGGGGAACCCCGGCCCCCGTTGGCGGGGCTCCTCGGTCTCTTCCTGCTCCTGCCTCTGGGCCCCACCTACCAGGCAGCATGTGCGGCCGGCTCCCGCAGTCTCTGCCCTGCCATTCGGGGGAACCCCATCTTTCAGTCTCTATGAAGAGCTGCCTGCCTTCTGGCTGGGGTTGCGGGCGGGCCCCTCCTCCCCTCTGCACAGCTGTTCCCCCTTGACTCACAGTCCGGGTTGGCCATGAAGCTCAGCCTGAAAGAGGTGGTTGTGATTCTTCATTTTTCATGTAGCACTCCATTTGCCTCACACTTTGTGGCGATTTGGCTCGGATTCTGCCATTAAGCGCTTAATCAATCTTAACTTTCAGTAGCAGTTTTGTGATCTTAGTGTATTTTTAAATCACCTTGTATCTTCATAGGTCTAAGTCATTTACTTAAGAAATAGTTTTGAAAACTCATTGTGTACTAGTGTATGGGAATAATATGTTTTCAAGACAGGGTTAAAAATGAAGCCAGGCTATATTGGGGTTGCTAGCTAAGCACCATTTTAAATCAGAAGAATAAAATAGTGGTATATTTAGAATACTTAGAATGCGACCTGGTATCGTGTGGTAGGTACAAAATATTCTTTTCTCCTCTCCTACCCAAGCCCTTTTGTCTTAACTTGAGGAAGGCAGACTCTGCACTCTCTTCACACGCTCATAACCAGAGAGTGGGGGAAAGCACACTGCCTGGAGGCAGACAACAACACGGGTGACCGTGGCGAGTCCAGGGCACGTGTCCTGATTCCAACAACTGGAGGAGTCCATTTACAGGAGAAAACCGCTGATGTGACCACACTAAATTGATCAGTAAATCTGAAGTCTTCATGAAAAATAGCAATAATTTTTTTTTTTTTTTGGTAAAGGGAGAGAGTAAGCCAAAGAATTCTACTTTTTAGATCTATTTTTTATCGAAGTATAGTTGAATCACAAGATTCTAGGTTTTAACATCAAAAAGTTTCAAAACAGCAAAGCCCAGAGTTAGTTTTGTCTAAATAACGAATGAGTGTACCCGTTGAAGGCGTAAGTGCTGGGAATAGAAAAGTAAGTAGGCCAGTTGTCAGCTGAAATGCGATAAGAGAATCCATGTTTTAAAGATACGGTGTTGTAGTTCTTAAAGGTAGCAGTTAGATAAAGAAAGGATGGAAGCAAGACCCGCTCCCTTTGGGATTCCGGATGACAATGTAACAGATGACTCCAGATGACAGTGTAAGAGGAGGAATGGAAAGAAATTATATTAACAAACTGTTGTTGATGGTTATAATAAGATTTAAGCAACCAAATAACCGAACCTGAAAGACCAACATATTTTTCAAGATGATTTAGAAGGATGCTAACGTGGAGGATGTCAAAAGCTGCAATTATGTCTGAACTCATTTCAGGAATGGATTCCTGGCATCAGACGCATGCAGTGTGTTATCACATGCCCTGATGAAGGCGTTTTAGTACTCAACCAAAATTGGACTCAACTCTTCGAAACCCATTATTGTCATTTAGATGCATTTCCTCCATATTGCTATTACCAATTTGAATTAGATTAGCAATTTTTTTTTATAATGGAGATTAGCAGTTTTTAAAAATCCAATATACTTAAAAGGAACTATTTTTAGAGAGCTTGTCATTGTCTATAGGATAGATATGATTATATTTCTTAACAGCACAAAGTAACAGAATATTTAGAAAGCTAAAAATATTTTAATCTTAGATATTAAGATTCAAAGACAAAAACGTTGAATCCTGCTTTCTGGCTAATTACTTTTCCTTTCTAAAGTAGCCATAGAGGTGTATTCAATCTGTAACTACAGGAAAAGTGTATGAAGCTTGCATTCTGTATGGACCTTCAGTGAAAGCTGGGAAGATTCTTTTGTTCTTAAATCAGAAGTGTTGCCCTGCTTTCTGATGAATCGTGGTTGTTATCAGCCTTGAAAATGACAAGAACTGTGAATTTGTGATATATTCTGAGGCTTTATGAAACTGTTTTAATTTGTGAAATTAAATTTTCTTAAATTCAATCTTCTAACCACATCGTTGTTGAAGATCAATTGTTCAGCTCTGGGTTTCTCATCCTTAGTTCTTGGACTGGATGACTCTCTGTGGTCAGGGCTCTGGGTTGTGGGATGTTTAACAGCGTCCCTGGCTGCTACCAACTGGATGTCAATAGTGATATTTGGTTGTACCCCCCTCAAGTGCAACAACAGAAATGTCACCAAACATTGCCAGGTGTCCCTAGAAGGATGTCACCCCTGGTTGAAAGCCCCTGGGTTAGCTCATTGAATTCTCCATGGATTTATATTCATGGGCAAGTGTGTGAGTCCACCTTGTCTCCTGCTTGAGCACAAACTGCCCGAGGTCCATGTTCTTACTGTGTCCAGTGACTTTACTGACACTCTTGGCTCATCTCAGTGTTTATGTACCTCACTAGTTTTCTTTCACTTTGTAGTACTTTTTCTAACTTTTACTTGATGTAATTTCCAATTTTTAGAGAGGAGAGGCAACAGTACAATGAACTCTCATTTACCCAGTTACTGAGAGCTAATGTTTTCCTGCTTTGAATTTTTCTTTTATTTCACACAAGCATATACACAGATGTACATACATATATACATGTATGCAAACATATATAATTACTTTCCCAAATGAATTGAGAGTAAGTGGCATATGGCATGCACGCTCTACTCCTAAATATTTTAAAGAAAATTTTTTAAGAACAAGAGGACTCTATTACATCATAGCAATATAGTTATTGAAATGAGTAACTTTAACACAAGTGCATAGTCTGTTTGAAACCCTAGCCACCGTCCTCTGACCACCCTCTGGAGTTACACCTCATTTCCTGGAAACAGTCTTAAGATCTTGACTTTCACCTGGCTGATTCCTCAGTTTTCTTTGTCTTCTTGACCTTGATATTTTTGAAGCATACAGACCAGTTGTCTTATAGAATGTCTCTCAATTTGCATTTGTCTGATGTTTTTCTCTTGCTTAAATTCAGTTTACATTTTTGGCAGGAACACCACCCCCCCCCAACAAAGTACATTGTATCAGAAGACACATGAGGTTACTTTGTATCAATGCAGACAGTTGGCCTTCCTTACTTCCTAAGGGTGGTGTCTGCCAGATATCTCCACTGTACATTTAGTTTTTTTTCTGTTGGTAATAAATAATTTGGGGGAAGATACTTTGAGAGGATGTCTCCAATATCTTCCTCATCAAAATTTCACCCGTCAGTCTTTGCATCCACTGAGGATACATGCCTTAAACAATTATTACAACGATAGCGGCAAAATGGAGATTTCCTAGCACTTTTGTAGGGCAATCGGCAGTGAGGAAAAGCTACTCTTTCTTTCCATTTATTTATTCATTCATTTACATCTGTACAGGCTCATCTTTCCTTGCTCCAGTCCTGGAATCAGCCGTCTCTTGAAAGAGCCCAGGTTCCTTTAAGTGGAGAGAGCATTTAAGCTCCCCATCTGGGTGTTCAGTGTGTGTGTGTGTGTGTGTGTGTGTGTGTGTGTGTGTGTGTGTTAGTCTGTTGGTTATGGCCAACTCTTTGCAACCGCATGGACTTCAGCCCACCAGGCTCCTCTGTCCATGGAATTCTCCAGGCAAGAATACTGGAGTGGGTTGCCATTCCCTCCTCCAGGGGTTCAGTGTGGTAACTGGTAATTTAAAATATACTCATGCAAGAGCTTGGGGAGCACTCCCACATAAATCATCGGGAAGAGAATTCAAGATTCAACGGACACGGGAGGGGAGGTATTTTGGAAGTTGGTCCTCTCTCGGATTTGCGTGATGAATGGCCTCATGCAAATCCGTTCCCTTCAGAGGTTCATTTGCAAGCGCACAGTGATCTGGAGATGCTGGTTGTGCCCGCGTCTCTCAAGAGTTGACTTGGAAAGAGTTTGACTGGGGAAGCTTCAGCCCCGTGGTGCTTGGAGAAGTATCGCACTGGACTCCCCCTCTGTGTTGCTGAAAGGAGGGGCCCCGTGGGGGCAGCAGAAATGACAAAGTGCTAGGGCAGCCGGAGCCTCCACCCAGGCCTGGAGCCCCTTGAACTTGGCAAGGTGATTGACTTCTTGGGGGCTCAGAGTGTGCAGGGGAGGGGCTCAGCAGGAGTGTGCCTCACTAATTGCATTACCATCGCATGAGATGGTGTAAGGTTTCCTATGAACTCTTGGCTTGAGAATACAGGCTGGTGAGCTCCGGGAGCAGTTGGAAGCAGGAGAGGAAAAAATGACAGTCACCTGAAGAGTGAGCTCCATGGCGAAGCCAGAGCATGTGCACTTGGACCAGTACTCCCACTTCTGACTGCATGCTCTGCGAAAGAATCTCCCCGGTTAAAATGTGGGCAGCTTCCAGGAGGCATCTTCTCCTCCTTTTGTCTGCTTTTGATTGCAATAGGTTGGGAAGCTGGCAAACAGCTTGGTTTTGTTCTGAATATTTTTGGCCGGGACCCTAAGCCATTTCTTTCTTCTAAGTGATTTGGACTTGGACCAATAATCAGGTAGTTCATCAGGATAATTCATTAAGCCAAAAGCACAAAAATATTATGAAGTTTTTGAAGCTGGCTTAAAAAAAAATCTGTTTGTTTATCTGACTGCACCAGGTCTTAGTTGTGGCACACGGAATTTCCTGTCTTTGTTGCGGCCCAGCATGTGAGGTCTTTAGCTGGAGCACACAAACTCTTAGTCGCAGCAAGTGGGATCTAGTTCCCCAACCAGGGATCAAACCCAGGGCCCTGCATTGAGAGTGCAGAGTCCCAGCCACTGGGCCACCAGAGCTGGCTTTTGATCTGATCGTTAGACCGACTATTTACAAATGCTTGAAATAATAGATACTTGTCTCTTGGTCCTGGGTACCCTTGTCACAACACCTTCTTAGTCATTTCAGACTGCACTTACATTGTCCCTTTAACCAGCAGTCCTGGAGTTTCTAAATAAGTTTAATTCACTTTGATTCAAGATCACAAAGCTTCTCTCTAAGGCAGAGGAATTTTCCCATCACATCTCTACATAAAAGCACACAGACAGACTCTCCGGTGCTCTGGGAGAAGAGCTCAGTTTCATGGTGCACATGGTGATGTGTTGGCCCATCCTACCAGCCAGTGGGACTCTTAGAAGATCTTTCACTGTGCTCCAAGGAGAAGTCCAGAATGGCTTGTCTCCTTAGACCCAGATAAACTTATCTTCCTGATGTGCATAGCGATGTGGTAAATTCAACAATGGATCTAAGTTAGCTTACTATTTTAAATGCTTATATAAGATAAAAATTCAATATTGACTCTGTCCTAAGGAAAAACTGAATACACTTGTTTTCAGATGACACTGATTACTCTATGGATGGAAAAATATCTTAAAGTCTTATGCATGAACCAGATGTACTCTTGTTGCATTTATGTACATTTTGGAAAAGAGAATAAAACTTCTGATTATTTTGAAAATAAGAAACAATAATTAAGTTGGTAAAGTTTCAGATAAGCATCACTTTTATTGTTAGTTTATTCATTTATTTAAAATAGTTAATCAGAAAAATATAATTAACATCCCACGTCTCTACAGTGATGGCCCAGGGATAAAGAAAGATAAAAATAGCAATACTCTGTAATCTAAAGTGTGTATATTAATATAAGTGTGTTATCCACATAAAAGTTCCTGATTGCTCTAAATTGATATTAACTCTTCAGCTGTGTAGCAGCCAACTGAGTTAAAGAATTTTCTAGATGATCAATGTAGAAAGTAGTTATGTCTCAAAAGAGACAAAATGTCAGCAAAATAATTGCCTGATGGCAACTTATGTTTATTATTTCATTTGTATTTAATTAAATGAGGTCAGAACAGTTGCTGGGACTATAGCTGGCCTTTGGAAATAATCTGGAATCTCTTTTACAAGCAAACCATTGCCAATGATATTTCCGCTGCCATTTCTTTGGGGGGACAACTTCATATGATGACTCAGTATGTCTCACTGACATGGTACAATGGCTGGAGTTGGACCCAAGCTCTTCTCTGGCCACTGGTCACCAGGGGGGCTGCCTGGATCATCTTCAGGCTGTTACCTAGTTGTAGCTCCGGGTTGGTATGGGCTTCCCTGGTGGCTCAGATGGTAGAGAATCCAACTGGAATGCAGGAGACCTGGGTTGGGAAGATCCCCTGGAGAAGGGAAAGGCAACTCACTCCAGTGCGCTGGCCTGGAGAATTCCATGGACATAGGAGCCTGGCTGGAGTTGCAAAGAACCGGACAGGACTAAGGAATAAACACATACTGAGAAGATAGTAAGGCAGTATGGGGCAACAGAAAAGCAGGGAAGGAGGATGAGATGAGAACAAAAGAGTTATCTCTACTGACCACAGAAAAGATGACCAAGGTCAGAATATGCTGGTCACTTGAAAGATTTTTACCAGTATGGAAGAGTGAACATTTCCCTCATTTATGAAACATGATCCATCATCGCAGCACTGAAGGCTTCAGGCTATTCCTACCTGCTTCTTCCTTCCCTTCATGGACCACTCTTAACTGAGAGAGGAAATCTCACATCAGGAAGAACAAGCCTATCTCCTGTACCAAACATCCCCAAGCTGTCAGCGGGTTAGCACAATAAGTGCTTCTTTCTTTCTGAGGTCTGACGCAGTTGGTTGCCTGCTCCAAACTGCTCTGCGCCAAGTGGTGACCCAGGGACCCCGGAGGCTCAGGGGTTCTGCATATCATAGCTGCCTTGGTATCAAGCATTGGTATAAGAGGGAAAATGGGGACAGAAGTGAGAAGGAGTGGTAAGATGGGGAGAAGAGTGGGTGGGGAAGGCACGTTGCATTCTTAACTACTTTGGTCTAGAGGTGACAAACCTCACAATGCTCAGTTCCATTGACCAGAACTACTTACCTGACTATTCCAATGGCAAAAGAATCTCATCACTTTAGAGAGATGACCATCATCTCTCTGAGAGATCATCATCACCGTCGCACATGGATAGCGGTGATCACTAACAGTCTCTGCCAGGATGATCAACCAAACTAATTATTTAGGGCTTTAGTAAATTATGTGTTGTGGTCCAAACACTTTGCTACTCCTTGAGCTTTCTCAGTGATGTATGAGAAGTAAACAAGCCACATATGAAAAATGATCAAAACAGGATCCTGAATCTTCTTTAAGTTGATGCAGAGTGTCTAAAAACCTACTTAAATGAAAGATGGTTAAAAGCCTTTCTACTGAGATTGGAAACAAGACTATGATGTCTGCTTTCACCACTTACATTCAACACTGTATTGTTGCAGTTCAGTCGCTCAGTCGTGTCCGACTCTTTATGACCCCATGGACTGCAGCACTCCAGGCTTCCCTGTCCATCACCAACTCCTGGAATTCACTCATACTCATGTCTATCAAGTCAGCGATGCATCCAACCATCTCATCCTCTGTCATCCCCTTCTCCTCCTGCCTTCCATCTTTCCCAGCATCAGGGTCTTTTCCAATGAGTCAGTTCTTTGCATCAGGGGGATTGGAGCTTCAGCTTCAGCTTTAGCATCAGTACTTCCAGTGAATATTCAGGACCGATTTCCTTTAGGATGGACAGGTGGGATCTCCTTGCAGTCCAAGGGACTTTCAAGAGTCTTCTCCAACACCTCAGTTCAAAAGCATTAATTATTTGGTGCTCAGATTTCTTTATGGTCCAACTCTCACATCCATATGTGACTACTGGTAAAACCATAGCTTTGATTAGATGGACTTTTGTCAGCAAAGATTGAAGGCAAAAGGAGAAGAGGGCAGCAGAGGATGAGATGGTTAGAAAGCACCATTGACTCAGTGGACACGAATCTGAGCAGGCTCTAGGAGACAGAGAAGGACAGGGAAGCCTGTTGTGCTGCAGTCTGTGGGGTCTCAAAGAGTCTGACATGACTTAGTGACTGAACAACGAAAACAAGCAATCCATGATAGAAATAAGAGTTTTAAATGCATCAATTTGTGTAAGTTTTCTCTGCTGGACCAAAAATTATCACAAACTTAGTAGCTTAAAGAAACAAAGATTTAGCATGTCACACTTTCTGTGAGTCAGAGACTGGTTATGACTCAGCTGGATTTTCAACAGACTTCAATCAAGGTGATAGCTAGGGCTGGGGTCTCATCAGGAGACCCGGCTGAGTAAGGTCTACCTTCAAGCTCACTCAACTCTTTGGCAGAATTCCTATCTTTGAGGCCATAGAACTCATGGAAGTTTGCTTCTTCAAAGCCAGCATGTGAGCAAGAGGGATGCTAGTGCTGCCAGCAAGATGGAAGCTTCCTTATGATGGAGATTCATAAAAATGTAACACACTCGTGAAAGTGAGGTTTTAACATCCCGCCTACTCTATTGGGCTTCCCTGGTAGCTCAGCAGGTAAAGAACACACCTGCAATGCTTATTCTATTGGTTAGAAATAAATTACCAGTCGTGCCCTCACTCGAGTTGAGGGGATTATATAAGCGCTGAACCCCAGGAGGTGAGTATCAGGACACCTGCCTTACAGTCTGTCTGCCAAGTCATTAAACTACATTGAAAACATCAACTGTTTGGGAATATTCATAAGAAAAGATGTGCAAGATGGCTATACAGAAATTAAAAGTCTTAAAAATCTGAAGAAGACTTAAATAATTGAAGGGATATCAAGATTCAATATTTTAAGGATGTCCATCTGCCTCCACCCACTGACCTATACTTTTATTGTATGATCAATGTAATCATACAATCAAAGTTCCAGTAGCATTTTAATGTGTTTTAATAAATACATTGATTTTAAAATTTAATATTAAAATTCAAAGGACCAAGAATAAGAAAAGTTAATTGTATTTTTATATTCTAGGAACAACCAAAAATGTATTTCTATACTTTAGCATTAAAAAATGGAAGATAGAACCTAGAGATTATCATACTAAGTAAGTCAGAAAGAGAAAGACAAACACCATATGATATCACTTATATGTGGAATCTAAAAAAAATGATACAAATGAACTTACAAAACAAAAACAGACTCACTGAGTAACCAAAGCAAACTTATGATTACCGAAAGGGGAAGGGAGGTAGGGATAAATTAGGAGCTTGGGATTAACAGATAAATACCACTATATGTAAAATAGTCATAGATAAATAATAAGGTCCTACCGTATAACACAGAGAGCTATATTCAATATCCTGTAATAAACCATCATGGAAAACAATATAAAAAAGAGTACATAAATATAAAGAATATATATATATATATATATATATGTATGTATGTATAACTGACTGGAGCCCCCCTGGCGGTTCAGATGGTAAAGAATCTGCCTGCATGTAGGAGACCCAGGTTTGAATCACTTTGCTGAATCACTTCTCTGTACACCGGACTAACACAGCACTGTAAATCAACCACACTTCAATCACCCTACTTCCATTAACCTCGGAGTTGTGCGGACCAGGCTTCCTCCTCCTCAGGCTGGGGAGAGAGACAGAGCAGACACTGGTCCAGGGTCACCAGTCCTTGTGACTTCCTCCTCAGCTCTGCTCACTGTTAGCAGACTGTTTGTGTCTGCTCCACTTTCAGGCTCCCCACGCCCTCCCCTGCTCCACTGGGCAAGGTAGGCCAAGCAACCCCATGCCTTCCCCACCGCGCCCCTTAGCAGGACTTTCCAGGCAGGAAGGGCTTTCCTGGTGGCTCAGCGGTAAGGAACCTGCCTGTGATGAAGAAGATGCAGGAGACACCACGGGTTTGATTCCTGGGTTGAGAAGATCCCCTGGAGGAGGGCTTGGCAACCCACTCCAGTATTCTTGCCTGGAGAATCCCACGGACAGAGGAGCCTGGCGGGCTACAGTCCAAAGGGTCACAGAGAATCGGGCATGACTGAGCAACTGAGCATTTCGAGACAGGAAATTAGCTGGAAGCTGAGAGTAGCTGACAGCCAGCATCGGCGAGTAACACTGACTGTCCAGCGGGGCAGCCCGGGAGGGCTCTGATGCTCATCATTGCTGCTGTGTGCTCAGGCATTGCTCAGTCGTGTCTGACTCTTTGCAACCCTGTGGACTGTAATCCGCCAGGCTCCTCTGTCCATGGGATTTTCCAGGCAAGAATACTAGAGTGGGTTGCTATACCCTCCTCCAGGGGATCTTCCCAACTCAGAGATCAAACCCGCATCTCCTGCCTTTCCTGCATGGCAGGTGGATTCTCCACCGCTGAACCACCAGGGAAGCCCCAGAGTTGCTGACCTGACCCCTGTAACACCATTCTTGTACATTTTGAGAACTACCTGTGTCACTGATGACATGGATGTAGTCATAGAAGTAACATTAACAGCAGCAAACTTGGATGTAGCCCTTACTACAGGACATGGCTATTCGACACGCTCTTAGTGCGTGGATTCTTTCATCTTACAACAGCCCTGTAAGGCGGGGGCTAGCAGGATCTCCCTTTATGCCAAAGGAAATGGGGCTCTGAGAGGTGGGTAAGCTGTGAAGGTCACACACTTTCTGGCAGTAAATGAGGCCCGTGGAAAATAGAATTCATCCGCTCAAAGGAGATGGTGTCTCCTGAGCTGGTTCCTCCACTTCTTGTTTGAAGAGGGTGGGTGGGTTTGAGCAGGTGGGTCCCATGCCCCTCCAACTCCTGCTGCCCTTGGCCTGAATTAGCAGGACTCTCATGGAAGAAGAACCCCGTGTACATAGGACTGCAGTTCCTGGGCAAGGGTGGCCTCTGATGACATGAGGTCTGTTTTCTGTGACTCTTCAAGTTTAGCTTGAGGGTCCAAGCTCCTGGGTGAATGCATGGATTGGAAACCACGTGGAAGTTTTCTGCCCCATGTAAGCGGTCCTTCTTTGCACTTCAGGCAGGAGATGGAAGTGGTACCCCCCCACTCTGCCAGAGACATGGTTTCAGAACAGTTTTCTTCTAAGAGAATGAAATAAAACCCCAGAAGGAATGGAAAGGTTCAGGAGGAAACAGAAGAAATGGATGACAGGATGTTTTCATCACTGTTCGAGGATAATTTAAACATATTACAGAAACTTGGATTTCACTGCATTACACTTACTACACATGGGCACCCTTAATCCTGAACCTGACACCTGATCAGAAAAACATCTACTTCTGCTTTATTGACTATGCCAAAGGCTTTGACTGTGTGGATCACAGCAAACTGTGGAAAATTCTTTAAGAGATGGGAATTCCAGGCCACCTAACCTGCCTCCTGAGAAATCTGTATGCAGATCAAGAAGTGACAGTTAGAACTGAACATGGAACAACAGACTGGTTCCAAATCAGGAAAGGAGTACATCAAGGCTGTATATTGTCACCCTGCTTATTTAACTTATATGCAGAATACACCATGAGAAAGGCCAGGCTGGATGGAGCACAAGCTGGAATCAAGATTGCCAGGAGAAATATCGATAACCTCAGATACGCAGATGACACCACCCTTATGGCAGAAAGTGAAGAGGAACTAAAGAGCCTCTTGATGAAAATGAAAGAAGAGAGTGAAAAAGTTAGCTTAAAGCTCAACATTCAGAAAACTAAGATCACTTCACCTGGTCCCATCACTTCATGGCAAAGAGATGGGGAAACAATGGAAACAGTGAGAGACTTTATTTTGGGGGATCTAAAATCACTGCAGATGGTGACTGTAGCCATGAAATTAAAAGACACCTGCTCCTTGGAAGAAAAGCTATAACCAACCTAGACAGCATATTAAAAAGCAGAGACGTTACTTTGTCAACAAAGTTCCATATAGTCAGAGCTATGGTTTTTCCAGTAGTCATGTATGGATGTAAGAATTAGACTATATAGAAAGCTGAGCACCGAAGAATTGATGCTTTTGAACTGTGGTGTTGGAGAAGACTCTTGAGAGTCCCTTGGACTGCAAAGAGATCCAACCAGTCCATACTAAAGGATATAAGTCCTGAATATGCATTGGAAGGACTGATGCTGAAGTTGAAACTCTGGCCACCTGATGCAAAGAACTGACTCATTTGAAAAGACCCTGATGCTGGGAAAGATTGAAGGCAGGAGGAGAAGGGGACGACAGAGGATGAGATGGTTGGATGGCATCACAGACTCGATGGACATGAGTTTGAGCAATCTCCAGCAGCTGGCAAAGGACAGGGACACCTAGTGTGCCGCAGTCCATGGGGTCGCAAAGAGTTGGACACGACTGAGTGACTGAACTGAACTGACACCTGATACAGAGGGAATTTCAAGCAACTGCGCCGAGGTCCCTTGCATCTTCTTCCTCCACGTTCGTCTTAGATTTGTTTGCCGTGCTGCGTGCTAGTATTTTCTGCAATATATTTTGCACAGAGTGTTCAGCACAAGTTTGCAACTGATCAAATTTTAAAAAATGGAATATAAAATAAGTTAACATGTCGTGTTCCTGGTTGAACACAGTGATCAGCAGTGGTTTTTCCAGGAGATGTCCCTCATCACAATTTTGAGCGTAGCATCAGCTACTTGTGCATTAGTTCTCTGTGGACGCGGATCCATGGCACAAACATGAACGGAAGGTTCTCCCATTTCAGTTTCTTGTAAAGGTATCACATGTAAGTTGTCCTTGTCATGTCATCGGAAGAGGACATCTGGTATCTTTAGCTGTTTATGTAAGAGCAATGATATTTTTACTCCACTCCAGAAACCCCAAACACATCCTGGTTATAAAAATTGTGTCTTTTCCTGTCATTTCTAGTGTCTTCACCTGGAGAAATTGAATTTTAATTGTTGCCCAATGTCTTGAACTTCCAGTGTTTGACTATACATTTAAAAGTATCCATTAACACAGCAGAGCAAAGCCTGTTTTATTACCAGCAGGCCAAGGCTGAGTCTGTGGCGGGCTGTGGGTCCAGACCATGCCCAAATGATTATTCTGTGTCATCTCTCTGGGAGTTCACACCAAATTACTTTTCTCTGCCCACTAAGCTTTTAGCAGCTGAGTATCTATGGCCTCCTGATTTTTAATGCAGCTAGTTCAAACCTTCACAGTCTTTGCAAGTCATTTGTAATATATTTATAGGAAACCTTCACTCCATCGCATTCTGAATTTCCTGCTTAGGATGCAATGGCAAAAGTCATTAAACATTAGCAGTAATAGTATTTTCACTGTAATAAAGTGTTAATTACGTCCACATGTTAATAGAGTGAGGGGAGGGAGTTTTTGCTATTGTTACTCTGCCTAAAATAATTTCCATGTGATAATTTTCCAGGATATCAAAAATGGAATAATTATGCACTAATTAAGAAAGTAGGGCCTGCTCTCGGAGTTAAGACTGCATTAATTTTAATGTTTTTACAGTCCTTTAATTGGGGAAAGGGCTGTAAATTGGGAGCCGACGCACTGTTCCTCCTTAAGTAGGCCTGCCTTTGCAATCTGCCTCCTATATACCGCAACCCAAGGTCAACACAAGTTTGCAAAATCCCTCTGCTCTTCATGGGGAATGTGTCGGTGGCGAAACGTGCATCGATCACTCTGACAAGCATTTAACTCTCCAAGAGCACGCACGCTCACTTCTTCAATTATTAATTGCATTAAATACATTTTCATATTGTGGACGGTTTGCTACAAACTGTTCCCTGCTAGGGAGGTGCTGCCCTCACAGTGGGGACCGCTCCCCTCCTGTAGCTTCAGAAGACTCAGGGATAGGTTGTAGGAGCCTGCAAAGGGGTATGTCTGTCTATCCGGGCGTGGCCAAAGGACGTGACCTTGGTGGCCTTGGATAGTTTCCTTGTGGCAGAAATAAGCTACAGCAGGCAGACTGGCTGGAGCACATGCAGCTTCGACTGTAAAAACATGACTGTTGTTATTGTTCAGTCGCTCAAGTGTGTCCGACTCTGTGATCCCATGAACTGCAGCACGCCAGGCCTCCCTGTCCACCATCTCCCAGAGCTTGCTCAAACTCATGTCTGTTGAGTTGGTGATGCCATCCAACCATCTCATACTCTGCCATCCCCTTATCTGTTTGCCTTCAATCTTTCCCAGCATCAGGGCCTTTTCCAATAAGCTGGATCTTCATATCAGGTGGCGAAAGGATTGGCACTTCAGCTTCAGCATTTCAGCACTTCATTTCCAATGAACATTCAGGACTGATCTCCTTTAGAACTGACTGGTTGGATCTCCTTGCTGTCCAAGGGACTCTCAAGAGTCTTCTGCAACACCACAGTTTGAAAGCATCAATTCTTGGGTGCTGAGCCTTCTTGATGGTCCAACTCTCACATTTGTACATGACCACTCAAAGTGGCGGTCTGGGCTAGCATGTGGAGTGTAGGAATACCAGCGTTGCTGGTCTTGCTGGTCTCAAGAACCCAGGTCTTGAAAGGGATGCGGGCAGGGGCAGCAGGTAGGAGAGTCGTCTGGGTTCCCTGACCATGACCCTCACACAAGTTGAGGCGGGGCTGCAGATGTGGCTTGCCTTTTCAAAGGCACATCATTAGCCTTCCTGAGGGGCTGTGCTTTGCCTGTCTGAAAGCATCTTTGTTTTCACGTTGCCATTCGACCAATGAAGTCCAAGAATGTGACAATGGACCATCTTGGTTTACCCTTCTCTCTTATCACTAACATGGAAAATTAACCCATGGAGAGATATTTCCTTTGTCCTCTGTGGATTCTGTGATGAGGACATCATTAAACTATGGTCTGATAGCTGAAATCCTAGAAGGCAGAGCCCCTAAAACGACCTAGATGGTTGTGGGGCAATAGGAATGTCAGCCGAAGCGTTTGCCCTGGAACCTCATTGGTTCTTCCCCAGGGAGGATGAAGCCGGTCCTTCCCCAGCAACATTTCACGGTCCTGACTTGCTGGCAGGGCTAGTCCTTGGTTCTGACCTCCTAATGAATAGGCTTCCCTCATACAGCTCTTTGTTTCCGCCCCCTGGGTCGTGTACTTGAGACTTAACATTTTCATCTGAGTCTTGTCTTGGAATGTCTGAAAATAAATATCTGAGTGTGAAGTAAAACATTCTGAATCAAAAATAGGACATTTGATTAACCAGATAACTGTCCTCTGCCAAGTGGGCTGGATCACAGAGTTCTGACTGTGTTTCTACAGCTGATATTTACACACTTTAAGCTCTAGTTTGTGATGGCCTCTCCAGCTTCCCTAATCAATTGCCTATGATGCTGTTACCTGGAGTGCTCGTTTTGTGCATAGATAACACGGTTCTAACAACAAGTTCTTGGAAGGTACAGGTCAGGTGATGAGACCTGCTACTATACTGTCTCCAGCATCTGACACTTGCCCAGCAAAGACTGTATAATAAATGTTCAGCTGGGTAGATGAATAAGTAAATGAATATGGTAATAAAAATACACATGAAGACTGTCCTTCCTTCACAGAAAAAAGAAAAGTAAGTGTGTGCCTTTTCTTAGGCTTAACAAAGAAAGCCACTCCCAGCCAAGGGCTCTTGTTTGGTTTCAGAGTCAATGGAAAGAAAATAGAAAGTGGATGTACTTAAGACAGGATGTGGTTTGGAGGTTGAGTGTCTGGGCTCTGAATTGACAGTTGACCTGAAGAATCTATTATTGGTTTCAATGCTTGCATTTAGAGTATGAGAGAGAGAGAAAGAGAGAGAGAAAGGAAGGGAGGGAGAGGGCGAGGCATGAAGATCACATAGTAAAAGCAAACGGTGATGATTTACATGAGCTGGATCACATTCCCCGTCTTTAGCTCGATCATTAGTGAGAGTGCTGATTTTGTCAGCGGACCTTTGATGCACAGAATTTGTTCAGCAATGGTCCTTGGTTTATGCCACTCTCTCACATCTGACCATGTGTGGCCTTGTTTTATGTGTGTGTGCATTAATAGTGATGGGCACACATAAACTCCCTACTGATCTCAGACCTGGAGCTCTGGGCCAGGGGCGGTGTCTTGGCCCCTGTGTGACAACCCCCATCCTTAGCATGGCTGGCCTGGTTTCTGCATGGTCCAGGCACATGTATTAATACTAATACTGTCCCTAGGACTCCTCGAGGGTCCAGTTTGGGTGACGATACATGGAACAGTACCCCTGCCTCTTGCTTGCTTTCTTCTACTGTACACTCCTCTTGAATGGCACGTTTATCCTCCCCTTAATTTTTTTTTTAAAAGGATTTCTCTCAAGAATGCGTTTTCTACTGCATCCTGGATTGTTAAATTCATGTTTTTCTGAGGCTGTAAGGAAAGAGAAATCAAAGAAGGGGAGCATGAGCAAACAACTCCGTGCTGCCCTAACAAGTGGGTTTCTGGCTGGAAGTGAGGATGTGCAGGTCAGAGTCCACTTGACGGACCGTTTCACAGACGGCGTCTTCATGGTACGTACCGAAGTGATAACTGGTCATCGCTGCCCACGAAGAGCTAGCAGGACAGATCCGGAAACGCCGGTCTGTGTGCCGATGATTGCTCTGGAGTTGTGCATGGCTCCCTGTTCCTGTCACACCCTCCACCTCTGGTGACCCGAGTTGCTCAGCGCTGAAAGATGAATCGGGCTTCGGGTGGTGGCAGAGGTTATAGGGAGCTGGGCATGCAGCAGGGAATATTAAATAGATGATGAGAAAAAGACAATTAGAAACAGGATTTGCGTGTCTTCTGCAAATCGGAGTCAGGTGGTGTGAATGCAGAGCTTTGGTGCCCCGTGTTAAACACATATATGTGCGTTCTCATTCTGGAAGCCCATTTGTTACCTCGGTTCCCGAGGGAACCCCAAAGGGAAGACCCTGGAGCAGGAGTGGCTTCTGAATGGGAAGGATTAACTGTGACCTTGGCAGAACAAAACAGACCCCGTGCCCACTGGGGCTGCCCACAGGCCTTCCCGGTGGGTGACTGAGGGCGTGGGAGCTGCAACATACTTGGATCTCACTTGCTCAAGCTCCAGCTTCGTCTGTGTGTCATCAACGCTGAGAAGGTGGAGTGAATGATTTCAGCCAGGAGAGGATTCTTTCTGAAATTTGAAAGGTTTAGCAAAAGTTTCTGGAAGTAGCATTGTCTGGAATTCTCTGATCCTCTTCCGTAAGCATCCTTTATTGTGCTTCACGTCAGTGTGGAGAGAAACGCCAAGGCCAGCAGGCTGCGGTGAACTCTCACTGAGTGCCATTAGATACCAGACTCTGGGACACAAAAGCCGGCAAGGTCTCAGCTGTTCGCCGATGCCCCAGGCTGGTGGTGGAGACAAATTGCTACACGGACAGGGAAACATGGCTCCCAGCAGCACCACCTTGTGTCAGCAGGTTGCGGGGAGTACTCCCATCCTGTCTGGGGAGAGAGACAGAAAGATACTCAGCACGCCCCTGCTGTTAGGATGGGAGGGTTTGCTTCTGGGGCCAGGAACTGATCCTTGTCGCATTACAGACTCTGCCTGTGACTGAAGCTCTCCATTTCTTCATCCTTTAAGTGAACAGATGTGCTTCACCATATCCAAGGTTGCCTTTGGGTCTGGCGTTCTTTGTGTCTTTAAAACCATGAGCTCACAGCCGCCCCAACCTCATGACCTCCAAATTCCTAAATGGTTGGAAGCGTGTATGTCGCGCGCTTGGGCGCATTTATGGAGACCTGGCCCTTGTGTTTGCCTAGACTGCCTCCAAACCTGGACACAGATGGGATCAAGGGATCATGGGAAAATATGGACAGCTCCATCCTTGGGAGAGAGAGCTGGCCTGCTGGGGTTCAGTGGAGGCTGCGGACACCATCTTTGCTTCCAGAAGTGGTCAGTGACTTTGATTCACTGCACAAGCCAGTCACCCTGGATGAGAGCCAGCCAGGATCCTCAGGCTGTGGCGAACTTGAAGATGCCAGCAGGACATGGCACCAAGGGTGTCTTGGACTCCTGCCCGCCCTGGTTAGTGAGAACCAGTCAGGAGCGCCTGAGGCCCCCGTTGGCAGGCTCGTGAGTGCCTTTTTAAGAAGAGGCAAGCTGCCAACCACAATGAAATATGCAATTGTCCATCTGTTGCTCAAATTAAAAAAAATTTTTTTCCTTCCATTGCCAAAAATTTCTCTAGATACTGTCCAGTGGTCTAACCTTGCATTTTGAGGGAGAGGGGATTAAATAGGTTCCTACGATTTGGGGAGAGCAATGGCTATGGGGGCAAGGACTTCTCTGGTGTGAAGAAGGAGGCGGGATTCTGGATCCATGCCAAGAATAACCCCATCATCATTTGAAAACAGTCTGAGAACTTTTTAACTGTTCTTCCTAATTGCCAACTGTTCCTTCTCAAAAGTTAACTGTAGTCCTAATGGTTAATTTTCCATCTTTATTCAAGTTAGGTTCCTGTTGTCTCTATAGATTCAGGGCATTCAAATATTGGGTTTCCATGGTGGCTCAGATGCCTGTAATTCGGGAGACCTGGGTTTGATCCCTGGGTTGGGAAGATCCCCTGGAGGAGGACATGCTAGTCTCTGTTCTCCCGTCCTGCTAACTCCTTTTGAGTCAACTGTTTTCTTGTTTTCAGTAGGTGAACATTGAGCAGTCTTAAAGACGGCAGAAGGAAGTCAGCCACACCCAGCAGAAGTTCAACTATCTGATCATTGATGATGTCCAGAAAAACATCGGTGGTTAAGAGTCAAGAGAAGGAGAGCAAGCTTCAAAGAAGCACCCAGGCTTCCCGATGCCCCAGACTTGGTGTGGAAGAAGGTGCTGTAGTGGTTTGCAAGGAGAGCTTCCAAGAGGGCTCCCCAGGAGCCCTCTGGGACAAGACCCAGAAGGAGGGGCAGCTCCCTCCTGAGCTGGTCCTCCATTTATCATCAGGAGGTCCCAGCTGGAGGCTCCAGGGATGTACTTTGAATGAGCTAGGCAGGGGAGGGATGTCCAGAAAGACAGCTGGTCGATGGGGGTTCCAGGGACACAGAAGGGAAATAGTCGAGGATAGACCAACAGTGAGACATTTCACTGAATTCCTCCCAGTGTCCCAGAGTTCTAATCCGTGAATATTATTTCTTTTGTTCTCGTCTTTCTATTTCCTCTCTTTTCTTTGAGACTATATACAAGTTCAGCTCTCTCCTATATTAAGATCTTTCTCTCCCATTGGGCTACTCCCCATTGGGTAGCACCTTTCTCACTCTCTCTTCTTCATAATTAAGCTTCTTGGAAATTCACGTTTTTATTTACTGTCTCCACTTCTTCACTTTTCAGCCACAATCCTCTAAAATTTACTGAATTTAATTTATACCATCTAACTAAGAGTGTCAATCTAAGGGGGGATTTTGAGGTATTCTGTCTGACTTCTGTCAAGAAGTTAGCATGCTTTAACATGTACTGATTTTTTTTTTCAAAATGAAACAGGTATAATACTCAACATTAAAGTAACACATACATGCTTACTTCAAAGAAATTGAAAACTCTGAAACAATGAAAAAAGAAACTATGATTTAAACAATATGAAATAGCAATACACACACACACGCATATACATACATACATACATACATATATATACAGAGAGTGAGACCAAGATCTGAGACTGAGGCAGACACAGACACGGAGACACACAGAGGCCACTGCACATGTATCTTACATTTTAGAAGTTACACTTGGCCTTTGATAGCTTCAAAAACAAATTGGAAAGTGCTTGCTTTCTTTCTGTTCTCTAAGGGAGCTTGTGTGATATTGATGTTATTTCTTTTCTAAATATTGGGAAGAATTCAATAGTAAAGTTTTCTCAGTCTTGACTTATTTTTGTGGAAAGGTTTTAAATGAAGAATTCAAATTTGATGATTTGGTACAGGACTATTCTGATTTTCTATTTCTTCTTGTGTCAGTTTGGCAGGTTATATTTTGAAAAGCATCTGTTCCGTCAGTCTGTGCTTTCAAATCACTGGCATAAAGGTGTTCCTAATGCCTCCTTGTGTTGTTAATGTCTGTAGAATTTGTGATCTCCCCCTTCTGCATTCCCGATGCTGAATAATTTATACTTTCTTTCTCTTTCCTTGATTAATATTCCTAAAGGGCTTACATTTTTATTTTTTCTTAAAATGTCATTTTATCTACTGAATGTCTGCTTTATATATTTCATTTATTTCGTCACTCATCTTTATCCTTTCCTTTCATATACTTTCCTTAGGCTTAATTCACTGTTTTTATCTTCTTGAAATGGATTCTCAGTGTTCGATTTTCAGCCTGTCTTCTTTCTTATCTAATACATAAATTCAACATGTGCTTCCCACTCACCCTCTATTTTCCTCTTATGGCACAGACAGGTTGCTATTAAAAGTATATCTTTGATGTCTCTCTTTCCCACCAGATCCCAAATCTTGGGCTATATTTTCAGTTTTTCTTCTTCTAAACATATAGGCACATATTGGGTACTTGATACTTGTTTGGGCATTGAAAAAATGAAAAATACATGAAAAAGTGTTATTGCTAGAGTTATTTCATTCTCACTTTTTATTGACAGATTCAGAAATATTTTTTAGTGACACATTGGGAACAAGTGTTTCTGTGTTTTCATTTAACTTTCATTATTGCAACAAAGTGCTTTATTCACACCCGTTATATACGTGGCTTCTGTTATTGGTCAATAGTGCTTTCTGGTGCTTTGAGTTGCATTTTCTAGCTTTGTTATGACTAATAGTGTTTCATAGATGAGGAATACAAAGCAAAGAATTGATGAAATATTTAACCAAAGTCTTCAACTGGGAAGTATAATAGATTTTAAAATAGATCACAAGCTACTTAAGCTTACTCTTGAAATCTTTTTGCCTTTAAGTGATTCTGCTGAGAAGTCTCAGTAACTTAAATCAATTCATGTAAGTAATAGTGAAGGACAGTCCACTACTGGCATCTTTTCTCTGCTTGGTTTACTGTGGGCAATAGAGTCTCATTTTAATAGTAACCACGGTGGCTGTGTAACGAGAGCCTGCCACTGCCATGGATACGTATCTACTTGTGTACCTATTATCTCATTTAATGATTTCAGGGTTGAAGAATAGGCATTTTTTAACCCCATTCTTCTGGTGAGGATACTGAGACCCTAAGATGTTAGGTAAGTGGCTGGGGCTGCTTAAACTGGAAGGGGCAGCGCAAGAGGCCACCCCAGCTCTGCTGGGCGACTTGGCCACGAGCTCCGCTTGGGTGACATTCTCTCATTCTGCCATTCAGTCCCGAGGGCGCGGATGATCTCGTCTATGCTGTACACAGCGGGGGCCACCGCACTTCCTTACACTGTTCAGATGCTCCTGCAGACTGGAGGCAGCGTGCTATAGCGCTGCCTGTGTTGATGATACTTGAGCAAAGAAGAAGGAACATAAGTCTCACTGCTTGTTCTGAGGGGTAATCTCCCTGGGGCCGTGGACATCAGGATTTGTTCTGCTGCCTCTCTGGGTGGCCTGGGACCTGTCAGTAACGAGGTGTTATGGTTTTGACTCCAAGATTTACCTGGATGAATGATGTTCCCCTTCAATGGTTAAAGTAATTTCTCTCCAACAGAGAAGCCTTTTAAAAAAAATGGGTAGTGGCTGTTTCTTCCCGAATCATCTCAGCTTTGTAGTGAATCAGACCACCATCCCTAATGGGAAATCTACACCACAGATGGCTGTAATAGAGCCTTCAAGTTCTCAGCGGCCCTAGTGCGGAGCATGTGTGTTCACTGATGTCCACCGGCCAGCAGACATCTCGGCGGTTCGCTGTGTCTCATCGTTCATCAGACTTTGAGGTGCCTAAAAAATAGAGACCATGTGAAAGGATGTTTAATTTTTCCCAAGGGAGAAATGTCATGGGAACCCGGGATGACAGAGTCATCCTGCACCAGGAAAACTCAGGATTATCCTAATGTAAAATGTAAGGAGACAGTGCCCAGTGGAGAAGACTGCTCTGTGTCCACCGAGGGGGACTTGTTATGCAAGGGTGCTTTTGAAGGATCTTCAAGTCCTTTGCCCTCTTTGCTAAGCCTGCTTATAAGGGCAAGTTACTCTTGTTCCCTTTTTGGAAAAGCATCTTTTCTAAGGTGGGTTATTATTTGTCCAGCTGTACCCTGAGCACTAATCCTTTAACGTAAAGACTGATTAGGATGAGCAGTGAGGATAAAATGGGATTAAGGAATAAGGCTCATGACTTAATTATTAATAGTAAAACTATGAAAGGGATCAATAAGGCTGTGTGTACAATGACAAAAGTAAAAATATTGACACCTCTGCCCAGGTGTCACCTTTTAAAGTAGCTGTTACCTGTTTATACAGGAGAGAAGTCACCTTCTTTACTGACATGTCACAAATGGTCACTGAAATTTATGTTTGAGCCCCAGAAATGCAAGTTTCTTAGTTCAAAGAGGGGGAAAAAAAGAATGCCTGTGTTCAGCAGAGAGGAAAGAGAGCTTTGCAGGACAAAGCTTTAGAACTTCTCTTTGTTTTTCAATATCTAGTTCAATAACCTTTCCATTACAGAGAACTTTCTGAGGCCAGAAAAGGCCGCTGTGAACAAAATGTCTTGGGGGAAGTCAGGATTTCAGGATTTCAACTGTTTCTCATCTGAGAAAGCAGGACCACATCCTGGCCATGGAGCTCACCGTTCCCTGAAACTGGCAACGGCCTGTGAGCCCAGATGTCCAGATCTCCACTGGAGATCAGTGGAGAAATAACAAAGAATGAAGGGATGGAATCAAAGCAAAAACAACACCTAGTTGTGGATTTGACTGGTGAGATCAGCCAAAGGTGCAGTAAAGCCGACAACACAGTCGTTCTGTGCATCCTCCTAGGATTGTGAGCAGAGAACAGGGCACAGAGTGGCCGCCAGAACTCAGAGGACCCTGAGGACTGCAACCACTCTTCTTAAGGTCAGAAGTGGTCAGGAAAAGCCTTAGCTGAGCCCTGGGCCCTTGGTCTTCTAGACCTGGCTTGATTCCTCTAATTGTCCATGTAATCTTCAGCTTAAGTCCCATTTTCCTCATTGGTCAGTTGGAGGGGTTTGGACTAGATAATTACTTTTATGACTGTAATATAATGCAGTTCAATGCTTTTTTAAAATTCACACTTCTCATAATAATAGCAGCCCTTGGAATGTTTAGTGGAAATGAATAAAAAGGCTTTTAAAAATAGGCACTGCCAGGATAGTTTGCAATCATCAAAGCTATTATAGGCGGAAATGAAACACACAGAAGAAGGGGTTTGGGGTATTTTTCACTTAACAAATAAGAAATCCCTCTTGTTAGCAGTCATAATTTAGCTATTGCCAATCTTATATGATGAAAGATCTAGTTATTGTACTGAGAATAAATTATCTACTTTCATGCTTTTAACATGTGACCAGTATAAAAAGGCAAAAAGATAGGACACTGAAAGAACTCCCCAGGTCAGCAGGTTCCCAATATGCTACTGGAGATCAGTGGAGAAATAACAAAGAATGAAGGGATGGAATCAAAGCAAAAACAACACCTAGTTGTGGATTTGACTGGTGAGATCAGCCCTGGGTGTTCATTGGAAGGACTGATGTTGAAGCTGAAACTGCAATCCTTTGGCCACCTGATGCAAAGAGCTGACTCATTTGAAAAGACCCTGATGCTGGAAAAGATTGAGGGCAAGAGGAGAAGGGGACAACAGAGGATGAGATGGTTAGATGGCTTCACTGACTCAATGGACATGAGTTTGTGTGAACTCCGGGAGTTAGTAATGGATAGGGAAGCCTGGCATGCTGCAGTTCACGGGGTCGCAAAGAGTTGGACACGACTGAGTGACTGAACTGAACTGAAAGGAGCAAAGGGCTTCCCAGGTGGTGCTGGTGGTAAAGAACCCGCCTGCCAATGCAGGAGACATAAGAGATGTGGATTCGATCCCTGGGTCAGGAAGATCCCCTGGAGGAGGGCATGACAACCCACTCCGGTCCTCTTACCTGGAGAATCCCATGGACAGAGGAGCCTGGCGGGCTAGGGTCACAAAGAATCAGACAGGACTAAAGCGACTTAGCATGCACACATACAAAAGAACAAATGTAGAGCTTTGTCATTTCTTACATGTCCATTGGGCATTGAAGATCCCTGGTGGGCATGGGTCAATAAAATGCTTAACTGAAGAATTCCTGTCAGCCCTGGGTTCCCCCACCAGGGATTGAACCTATAGTGAAGATATAAACTGGAAATTCACAAAAGAAGTTAAGATGATGAGCTCACATGGGCCCGTTTACTAATTCACCATGGAATACAAAACTGACAATTCAGGCAAGGAGCAATGACCAGGTTGGTAATACTTTTTAGGTCTGATAATACAGTGGGACGGCCAGGCATTGTTTCAAGTTGAATCGTGAAAGCTGTGTGGCAACAAAACCAAAACCAAAAATCCACAAAAAAACCAAACCAAGGCCAAGAAAACCAAAAAAGAACGTGTGAAGTCCCAACCCCAGTATTTCAGAATTTGACCTTATTTGGAAGTAGGGCATTTACAGAGGCGACCAAGTTAAAATGAGGTCATTGGGAGTGCTCTTAGCCAATGTATATGAAAAGAGAAATTTGGGCCCAGAGAGCAAAAAAGCACAGAGGAAAGAGGATATGAAAACACATGAGGAGCAGACGGCCACGTTCAGGAGCTGGGGTTTTATCGTGACTTTCCTGTGACTCCGCAGAATGGTTTCAGGCGAGGGGAGGAGAAGAGTCGGCTCCGATTAGACTTGGCGTCTTTGGCCAGCTCTCTGGAGAAAGGGTGGGAGGGTCAGGGATGGCGAGCGCGGGGGAGGCCCATGTAGTTCAGGAGGGAGTTGACCGTGGCCGAGACTACGGGGTGGCTATCTATGGACATGAGAACTGGGTCCACTCAGATGTGTGTTTGTAGGGAGAAGACTCCCTCCACCCTTCCTCATTCTCTGTACTAGGTATTTCATGGTTTTGTCTCTCTTAATCCAAGCATGGGTGTTTATCACTGGACTGGATTGCTCTGAAAACTAATAACGACCTTAATAACAGGGTTAGATGCCAGAGGTCTTTTTTTTTCTTTTTACCCCTGCAAAATATGACTTTTTCACATAAAATTAGAACTATAAGGTCAAATATATTTGAAAAAAGATGAGTTAAGTACTTTGAGAGAGGTATTTTTACTATAGAATTTATAGAACCTTTTATCTTCTGGTGGACCTTGTGTTTAAGGAGGAAAGAGTATTTGATATTTTTCCCTCAACCAAGCATCTCCCAGCATGATTGTTCTACGGAACACAGAATGGGAAATGTTGTTTTGCATCATCTTGGCTTCGTGACCATGATCCACAATGATACTTCTGGAATGTGTCTTTCCCTCTGTTGAAGGAAGAATTATTTCAAACCATGGGGAAATATCATGAAGAGTCCAGCCATCCAAATATTGACACTCCAGATCACATTTTATAACCATGTGAGGTTCCAGGGATCTTCACTTATCAGGGGTTTACTGTATGCCCAAGACTTAAAATCAGTAACCTAATTGCAATTTATGGACTAGAGTCTGTGCAGGGTTGAGCCGTTGGGCGTCCATCCTGTGTTCTCTCTACTCAGCCATGGGTGAAAACGTCAAGTTATCAGGATATGCCAACTTGCTGTGACTCATCTCTTTTCAATGGGATTTTTGATGGGCTGTCAGGAAAGAAGTGTATTGTTCCCTGAGGAACTGAGTGAACCACCTATCTTTCCCTCCTCTTGTTGAAATAAACAATACTTGGTGATGGCAAATACGCGCTGTTGGGGCAAAGAGTGGAAAAGTTAACAAAGATAGATTCCACTAAGATGAACAGAGGCGTTTTTCAACTTTTCTTCCCCCCGCCCCAACCCCGCCCGGTTCCAATTCCTCTTTTGCCATTGCATTAATTAGAGATTTAGGTAAATGACATCAGTGCCCCAATTTTTTATTTCTGCCAGGAGAACAATTAGGCCGTTAGAAGTAACAAATGGTTCGAACTCACGTTGCCTGTTGAAAATTTTCAAGCTACATTATTTCTGACAAGAAAAAAACAAATAATAGTTGTTTTGGCCAATTTTTACCACGAGCAGTGTCAGCTTCAGCAGATGCAGCTGAGCTCCAGCTCTCTCCCCGTCGTCACGGCTCATTAGAGTCTGCTGACTCTGGTGGGTTCCCATTCCTTTAGGTAAACAGTTATTTACATGAGCTGCGACATTTTTCTTTTGGTGACAATTTCTAATTGTTTAGGCAACCGAGGGTGATATATTAAACCTTCAGAAAAAGGCTTCACCTGTGAAACAGATTACTTGAAATTAACTATCCTTTCAAAAGAAAGGCAAAATTTCAAGATGGACAAATTAGAGCCTTCTCAGGCACATATGGTAAGTGTTTCCAGCACATTCCCACTGGTATCCACCCCACTGAACAATGCTTCATGACAGAGTGGAGACTTCCTGGCTCATCTGGGGGTCCTTTCTCTGCCAGCATTTGCCCGCAACATGCTCAGAAGGGGTCTCGCTTGGACTGAGAGTCCAGTGGCTCCCCCAGCATTTGTGGCTTCACTGACTCCATTGGCTTGGCTTCTGGAGTTTAACTCTCGCTGAGGCGAGGGTGGAGGTGAGGCTCTCCCTGCAAACCCCCCCATCTCTCAATGCGTTTCCCCATGATTTCTGCCAACTTAAATGGCCATTGAATATCTGTTAAAGCTCATCAATTAGCCACGCCCATGTGTCCCCGGCGCCCGGTAGATTGATGTCCCCAGCCGTAAGCTGGGACAGGAAGGGTCGGGTGAAATTAATCACCGGCATGTAAGTCTGGGATGTTTGCGCTGCTTGGGGTCCTGGGTTCGGTGTCCTGAGAGTAGCGTGTTAAAAACCAAGGTTAAACCCCTGCTGGTTTGGGTTGAATAGTGTCCCCCTCCTGCCAACTTTCACGTCCCTCCTGGAACCTCAGGATGTGACCTTCCTTATTTGGTAAGAGTCGTTTTTCTTCTTAATTTTTAAAATCTTTTTTTGGCCATACATGTGGCTTATAGGACCTTATAGAAACTGTACCCTGGGCAGTGGGAATACCAGCTCCTAACCACTGGACAGCCAGGGGAGTCCTAACAGTGTCATTCCTGATGCAACTGGTTAAGATGAGATCACATGAATCAGAACGGGCCCAATGTCAATATGATGCGTGTCAGACACATAGAGAGGCGCACAGGAAAAACATCCAAAGAGGTGGATGCCGAGACGGGAGTGATGTGTCCACAAGCCAAGGAATCCAGGGACGAGGCATGGAACCTATTCTCCTCCTGAGCCTCCAGAATGGACCGAGCCTGCCAACACCTGGATCTCAGACTTCTGACTTTCAGAGCTGTACAAGAGTCAGTTTCTTGTTTTACTCCACCCAGTTTGTGGCACTTTGTTATGACTGCGCTAGGAAATCAACACAGGCTTTAAATGAGGCCTCCAGCAGTGAGTGGGTTCATTTAGGCATGTGCTGTGCAAGATCATAACTTCCCTTGGATTTTCAGTGCCTCCAAACCCATCTTTCCCCATGTGTCACTGTTAATATCCTTCTGTGTAGCATCATTTAAGTGAATTTTTTAAAGTCCCTCACAGAGCAAACATTTAAAACATGCAACTTTTTCTTTTCTTTAAAAAAATAAAAAATGAATTATGCTTTTAATGTAGTTGGGACAATTAAATGAGCACCAGTTTTCTGTTCCTCTATGAGAAACACCAGCAAATCAAGTGATGAGTGGAAAAGGATGTGGCTTTCAACACGCATTCCTGCTTCCCTTTGACACTGGCTGGCAAAACCTCAATCACCTTCCACTTGCCTCTTTCCTGCATCGTCGATGAATCAGGAGGAGGCCTGCCCTGGGTGTGGAGGCTGCTGGGGTCTTCTGCTGTCTCTGCTGATTAACACCCATCTTATGCCAGATCCTCACTCATTTTGCATGGAGTGGAAAAGCAGTATGTATAACTGTGTAGCTTCCCAGCTTACCTCTTACGTGCAGCAGCTGAGACTCTCCCTGTGAGTAGGTGAGTCTTTCTTTCTCTGCCCAGTTCATGTAAGAGTGAGAACTAGGTGATGAGGGCATTCCAATGCTGAACCTGCAGACGCTTCCACAAGAGATTCACTTCGAGTTCTCTGACATCCTAGAGAGGAGATTTTGATGGCTTGGAGAGCTCAAGTAAGTTTCTCATGACCACATAGCCAAGAAGTAATGGAGCTGAGATCTGAACCTAGATTTTCCTTAACTCAGGTTCCAAACTTATGAGAATGATGCCTTGTGATCGCATAGTATTCACTGTATGCAACAGTGAATCATCCGGAAGCAATCTATTCATATCTCACATTTGGAGGACACAGGGAAAAACACACATGTTTATCCCAATGGATGCAGACAAGCTATTTGATAAAAGTTAACATTTGACCTTGGTAATGTCAAAAAGGAGAAAGAGGAGGGCCCTTGAGCATGGAAGCATCAATGTCGTTCATCCACGTGGTCAGAAGATCACCAGCCTCTCCCATCAGGTCTCATCAACATTGTACCTCCTGCTGTCAGGAATGACTCAGGGTGACCACCAGGATGTCTATGGGAAAAGGTTACTTTGTAACTTTTACTAACATGAAATAAAATCAACTGGTAATTACTGGAATAGAGGAGATAAATTAGCACTGTTTCCACTTGACAGATGGACTATTTGTGAAACTTAAAGGGCACGACTGAAAACTACGAAGACAATTTTATCCAATCTTAGTTAATATTTAAAACATTTTAACAAAAATTTAATTTTAAGCTAGTCAGTAGGTTTTTATTGACCACAAAACAATCAAAAACATATAAACTGTATATTCCCAGCCAAAGATATTATCTGCAATAGCAACAGAAATATAAAATGTCTGCATAAAATTACAAAATGTCCTAGAGAAGTATTAAAAATTATAAAAGTTTGCCAAGGGACAGAAAAAAACCTTAAATGAACATAAAGAATAATGTTCCCGTAAGAGAAGATTTAGTAGTGCAGATGTCAACTTTCGCCTAATTCATCTCCAAGTTCAATGAATATCCAATTCTAGTCCCAGTGGGCTTTGGGTGGAACTTAACAAAATGTTGTTAAAGTTCATCTGGAAAAATAAATGGCTGAGAAGAGCCAAGGAAATTTTGAAAAATAAGAATAATGAGCGAGGACTTGACCTACTAGATATTAAAATACTAGAGTGATTAGAACAATGTGTTCTTGGTGCAGGGATAAATGGATCGATAGGACAGAAAAGAAATTTAAGAAAGAGACATCAATAATTCACGTGTAACAAAGATGACATTTTAGGGCAGCAAGAAAAGGATAGATTATTCAGTAAATAGTTTGGAGCAAATAGGGTATGGAATAGGAAAGTCAGATCCCTACTTCATAATTAGGCTAAAAATAAGTACCAGAAAGATGAATATTTTAAGCTTTAGGAATGGATCTATATTAGAACCAAAAAAAAAAAAATTCCATGTAAAAGTTTATCTAATTTTTCTGTGGCAAAGGCTTTTGCGAGTGTGGCATCAAATGGAAAAACCAAGAAAGGAATGAAGATGAATCTGAATTTATAAAAACATACTTACAAGTGAAAAAAAAGACAATGCCAAAAAATCATGAAGCAGTTTTGCAACTTACATTGCAGTTCAAGTGCTAACATCTCTAATATATGAGGGGCTCTTCAAATTACTGAGGAATAAACCAGAAATCCCTGCTGTTAGGAAGTTATCACTGTACACACAGGACGCTCTCTGTGGGTCTGTCTTTGTCTCGCTCGCTCATTCTCTTTCTGTCTTTCTCTGTCTCTTTATCACCCTACACCACACACGCGCGCACGCACACACACACAAGTATCTTCAGTCTGGTACTATTAAAATAGCAGAAACAAAATAAAAGTGCCCAGCAGACTCAATGTGTCCAGCACTGGGAGTCTGGTTATATAAATTCTGGCATATGTTTATGGTAGGGTACTGTATAGCCAGGAAGAAAGATGTGGTTTGTGATTATTTGGGAGAATCTCTAATCCATGCTGTAACATGTGAAGGCAAGGTAAGAGACTCTGTGTGTGTGGTGTGGGTGTGAGTGTAGGGTGTGTGTGATAGGAATCAAAGGACACTGTTTTCAGTGACTGTATTTGAGGAGATGAACTAAGGTTGTTACAGAGATAGAAAGGAGGCATGTGGTTGAGCTTTCTAATCTTGTCCATGCATTTTATAAAGTTCAACAGACATTACTGGAGAGAGATTATAAACAAGTTTAGTTTTCTTCCTTCCATTTCTCTCTGGTTCTAAAAACCAACAAAAATGGATAAAAATTAAATTAAGAAAAAATTATGGAAAGAAAAACATGCAGAAGATTTTTAACGGGTAATTAAATAAAAGGGAAGAAATATAAGTGGGCAATAAGCATAAAATCTCTAAACTTCTGACTCTTTGCGACCCCATGGACT
The DNA here is from genome assembly GCF_033118175.1 of Dama dama. Lineage (NCBI taxonomy): Eukaryota > Metazoa > Chordata > Mammalia > Artiodactyla > Cervidae > Dama > Dama dama. Next base: position 93,830,424 of record NC_083695.1, on the reverse strand, counting down.
GTAGCCCACCAGTCTCCTCCGTCCATGGAACTTTCCAGGCAAGATTACTGGAGTGGGTTGCCATTTCCTTCTTCAGGGGATCTTCCCAACCCAGGGATCGAACTCCTGGGTCTCAGACGCTTTACCCCTCTGAGCCACCAGGGAGCCCAGTAATTAAATACAAATAAAAATGAAATATTGTTTGACATAAAATTGCATATATAAACTTTTACTTACAAAAATATTTTGATGATAATACACGATGTTGGGAGCATACTGAGAAATGGGCACAGTTAAAAGTAAAGTATATGGCAAAGCCTGCTGGTTAAAGATTTCACAGTATTTTAAGTTCCACCTTAAGTTTCATCCTGTAGAAATAATCATGGATGTTAATAAAGACTTGGCTTCAGAGATTTTTACTGCAGTGTTTTGGTGATAGGAAAAAAAAAGCATAATCAGCTGTATATTCACGGTACATTCATACCATGAAATACTAGGCAACCATTCAAAATCGTTGTGGAAAACAATTTGGTATAAATTATTTAGTGTAAAATGCAGACAATAAAACAGTCCAAATGGTTTGAGCCAAAATTTAATCTAAAAAGTGTGAATTCTCACGGCAAAATGTATCTAGGAAATGCACCAAAATATTGAAATGGATGTTCCTAGATCATGGGATTGTGATGGATTTTGACTTTTCTTCCTCTACTTGCCCATCTGTAAATCCCTGCCATCTATGTTCTCCAGCCAGTTGCAGAGAATGGCCGTCTCATTCATCTTTTGAGCTGAACTCGTTTGAACATCCACTGTGTGCAGTGCTCTGCGCAGCCCCTGCAGGGAGTTCATGGTCCCGTGAAGACAGACTCACTGGAAGGATGCTGACCAAAGGCACCTGCCGACTCCCACCGAAGACTGGGGCACGGGGGCTGTCCTGGGAAAGACGTTCCTGGAGTCTTCCGAGTTCCCGTCTGAATCTCTGGGAAGACCTCTAACGCTGTCAGATGCAAACCCCACTGGGCAGTGAATCTAGTCTGTGTGATTTCTCTCCCCACCCTCAGCCCATTCTGGAAGAAGTTGTCACGGGATCTTACCTTATCTCAGCTTGAGGAGCAAGGCGCTCCTCAGCGGAGGGCTGGACAGCAGTTGGGAGGGCCACACGGCCGGGCTTGGCTGCCCTCCTGGGTGGGGCTGGGGAGAGCCCCAGGTGTGAGGTCAGAGCCAGCACCATGATGCACTCAGGGCCATTCTCCAGGCCGTCGGCAATACTTTCATTATTTCCAGATTCCTCTGAAAGGCAGCCAAGGTCTGTCCAGATCTGCAGAGAATACTGACAGAGGAGGGGGCTTTGTCCCCACCCCCGGCTGCCCAGCACAGCGCCTGGCACGCCTGGATGCTCCATGGAGATCTCGGAATGTAGACTGAAAGAGCCTCCCCTCTGAGACCGCCCTCCACGGGTGCATCTCCTCCAGGGTACGCTGTTCCCCCACGCCCCTCACTTCGCTGGCGGTTTGCGGTGTCCAGGATGGGCCGTCACCCCTGCACTGCGTCCTCTATGGCTCCATGCTCGTGGCTGCTCCACGAGTCCCAGTGACTTCCTCCCTCCACTGGAGCTACTTTAGGCTTTGTGTTTCTGCGTGCGTCTGTGTCCCATTCACCTGCATGTAAATACAATTACATGGTGAGGCGATGTTTCCTGAAACGCCACACTCTTTCTCCAAACACATGTGCTGTGGGCACACACACACAGCAACAGACACAGACATACATACACACACGCAGAGTCACAGAGACACATGGACAGATGTACACAGACACACACACACCCACAGATGCACACAGGCACACACAGACCCACAGACATAGCACACAAATAGACACACAGAGACACGCGTGCACACACACACACACACAGTCCGTTAACTATTTCACAGCTCTAGAGTCCGTAAAACACACACCCAGTAAGATAGCTTGTTGCAAGACTGGTAGCAGGTGCAGGGAGCAGCCGGCCTATAGCAGCCTCACCCCTCTTCCCATTGGAGGGTCCTTTGAGGTCCAAACCAGATGGGAGGCCTCACGGTGCACCTAGCCCTTGGAGACCAGTCAGCCTGGCTCTCCAGTAGGAAAGCTGGAGCATTTGGCAGCTTTGGTCCCAACTGTCTAGGCTTTCGCTGGAATTTCACTGCATTAAAGGCTCTAAGCAAGGCAATTGGAGAATGTGGCTCTAACGTCTCAGAGCTGGTCAGCTTCCCCATCTAGTCTCCTCCTGCTGAATAATTGTGACCTGTTATAGTTTTTATTCTGTTGTTAATTTCACGCCTTATGCTAAGTCCATATTGAGTACTTAATCTTGTTAAGAAACATCCACAAAATATTTATTACTGGGAGATTTAATTCATAGGTAATTGCATCCTACTTTTTTTCCTAAAAAAACTTATTTTATGCCTTTTTGTGGAATAATTAAAAACATCATTTTCGTTTTGATCTTTAGGGGATTAAAACTAAATTTAATCATGCTATGTTTTTTTATTATTATTTTTGTTCTTGTGTTACAGCAAATGTGCAGTGGTTTTTATCTCCTCTTTGTACTTGCAATAACATATTATTTGACCATGAATCACTTTAATGGATTGAAACATAAGCATGTGAATTGAAAAATAGATACATTAGTCAAATCAATAAATAAATATGAAAATATATTTCTACGATGAAAAACCATCTTGGCTACTGTGTCCTCCAACTTGGACAGAGAGAGCTGAAATATACGGCCGTAAAATATAGCTTGCCATGTCAACTAGCCAGTGCCTGCAGCCTAAAAGGAATTTTGAGCACTGGGTAAGTAGTATTTCATCAACAAAATCATAAAATAAAGACATTAAAATGAAGGGATGATGGAGTGCCACAGGACGTTTGTAAAATCACCCTTCAGTCTGAGGCTGGAGTAGTTTAGTATTAGACATCTCATGCTTTCATATAAATTTGCTTACCAATAGCATGTAAAGCAAGCAGTGTTACCAGGCTGGCCCTGTAGCAAATATATTTCTACTATTTTTGCTGGACAAACTTTGCTTGCACTCAATGGTCCAGCTGCGGTAGAAATAAATAATTCATCTCTGGTCTAAAAAAGTATGACTATGACAATCTTCACCCAGAGTATTTGCCTTTGCTAATTAATGACTTAACAGCATTCCTTTTAGCTATTCAAAAGCCAGCTACCCCGTTTTTATATACTCCTTCTTGTGTGCTGTCTTTATTGGATGAAATCCCCTATTACTCATAATCAATGTTCAATCTCTAATTTCATAAGATAATAAAATGGGCTGCAAGGATTATTAGTAGCTACATTGTGTAACTTATCAGTTATTTGTCAGATGAATGTCAGAATATAATTAACATGCATTATTTTAACGAATACAACTGAGATATAAGGATTTTAAGTGACTTGCCTTTCTCAGAAACTAGGCACAAAATACAGTAAGGAGATCTGTATTTGCATTTATTTACATAACGACATGCTTTTTTTTTTTCTGTTGCACTTAGTATTAGTTAATATCTTTCAACTGCAAATTGCTGCAATTTGTTGTTTGATTGTATTTTTATACACATTAATGAGATCAAGCAGCATTAATTAAAATTTGTAGGTTCTATTGCATGGGGGCTAAAATTGGATGGATGAGTTGTATAGCTGTAAGATCAGGTAGAAACATTCTAGATTCAGAGCTGGAAGGTCTTCTAGTGTTTTTGTCATCCATGCCATTTCCAAGACTCCCTCAAAGAGAAAAGGGAGTTTTCTCTGCTTCTCTCAGGCCCCACCTCTGGACCTCTGTGTCCTACCTTGGCCAGTGGTGAAAATTATGTGGCAGAACCGAGCAGTGTAGGATGTGAACGTAAGGGATAAACTTTTCAGCTTTCACTCCTCTCTCTAGTTTAAAGCACTGGGCTCTTTTTTTCCCTTCTCTGTTATTGTTCTTCAGTTGCCAAATCAAGTCATGTCTGACTCTTTGCAACCCCACAGACTGTAGCATACCAGGCATCTCTGTCTGTCACCGTCTCTTGGAGTTTGCCCAAGTTCATGTCCACTGAATCAGTGATGCCATCCAACCATCTCATCCTTTGTCGCCCTCTTCTCCTTCTGCCTTCCATCTTCCCCAGCATCAGGGTCTTTTCCAATGAGTTGGCTTTTTGCTGCTCTGGGTCTATCCAAACTGCTATTGATAGTCAGCCTGGGAACCAAGCAAGACCCCCAGCTCAGATTTTGATTTATAATTTAGAATTTATCTTTTCTTCTCCCACAGGGTGGTGACCTATCCCAGGAGCTGGTCTCTGGAAAGCAGAGGCTGGGAGTCAGAACTCACGAGGCATTTGAGGTGTCCAGCCTGGCCCTCCGTGGGCTGCTTGGGAGACAAGTTTGCTCCCCGAGAGGGAGCTGAGCCACGGGAGCTCTGAGACGGGATGCAGGTAGGAATCCTGGGGCCCCGCTGGGAGCTTCAGCAGGCACCCCTTTTGCGTTATGTCATCTGGCCTCCGGGAGCATGGCTCTGGGAACCCACCAGGGAACCTTACAGTCCTGTCATCACACACTGTCCGTTTTAGCAACTGGAGCGAGGGCAGAGCCCCTGAAACAGGAGGCAGGCTGGCTCTGCCCTCCTTCCCTGTCCAAAATCATCCCTGCCCCAGCAGAGGCAGGAACCCACGGAGCACTCACAACCTTCTGGCAACCAGCACAGGGAAGGAACACTTTTGGAGGGGCTGGGCACATCTTACTGCCAAAGATCCAGCTGTGCCAGTTTCAACGTGTACTTTGTATGAGACACTTCATTCAGGGCGACTGGTATGACGCAGCTCACTTTACCCCCTGCCCCCGCTCCTTCTTGCATTCTCTGGTTTATTCTCTGTCCAGTTGGTTTCGGTTACGCTGTAGCCCACCCACATGCATGGTGCCAAGATGGGTGAATAAAAGTCAGAAACAATTGAGGGCAATTGTGGTGACACCTCTGTGGACCATCTGCAAATGCCAGGGGTGTGCTTGCGGAATATGCTAGCCCATGATTTTGCAACCTGTAGTTCAAACTTCTTTCTTTTCAGTTGTTTTTTTTTTTGGGGGGGGGGATGTGGGGGGGCAGAGTATACAGAAACTCATTGAAATAAAAATTATTTTTCAATCACAGATACGTTAGTGCTGTTTAAATGCCATACGGGGAATACTGTATGCACATAAACATTTAAAATAATGCCAGTGAAAATTATAGTGACTCATTGTGCAGACCACCCTGGGCTGGCCAGCTTCAGCTGATTTTCAGCACAGTACCATTTCTAGGTCAACATCAGGTTTATTTAATGTATCGACCTCAACACACTTTTGTCATTAGAGTTACTAATAAATGTAATTTAATTTTTCATGCAGTAAATTGTTTATTGTCCTGATGCTGTGTGCTTGGAGGAAATCTCAGGGTCATTTCTTATACAAAGCTCCTTCCATTTACAGAAACGCCAGACTTACGGCTACAGCTGTATTTCTTGTGTCTGAGTCCTCATTCCCTGAGTGTGAAAACTTTATTGCTCATTATCTACTGGGCTGTGATGAAGTGACAGATGATTTATTGGGAGCCAAAAACTGTGTTTCAACGGCGAACATTTTTATCCTTTTGTGCTACGGTCCTGCCGGCCTCCTCTAACTGCCGAGGCACAAATAAACGCAGCTCCGGGCTGGAGGGGCTGGCGGGCTCCCTCATAAAGGCCCACATTTCAGATCGCACTCTGTTCCTAATTTGATTCAATTCCCCTTTGTTGCTTAAAAATTCAATTTGTTTAATTGAGCTGTTTGACAGTAAAATCTGAATTCCATGCATTTTAACCATTCATATTAAATTTCCCTCTGTATAGTACTTTTATTAATGTGCTTTACAGGCGGAGGCTTAATTTAAATTTGGTGACCTCACAAGCTTATAAAAAGATCTGAATTCTTTTTTTGCCTCTCAAACCTAAATTAAAACGAATCAATGCAAACCAAAGGTACAGTTGTGATTCCTGGGCTGCATTTAATGAGTCAGGGAGAGAAAAATGCTGAGGTATGGGAGTGTGGAGGGTGAAGGGGTGTATGTGCCTCTTTTATATGCGTATTTTCATATTTTAGTAGATGACATAATATTGTGGCAGAAATGAAAGTTTAAATGACCTGCCTTTAACGGCTAAAAAAGCAACTCTCTATTCTCCATTAAAAAGGTAGGTGAAGCATTGTAGGATGACTTATACATTGTCTACTTTTTACAGGGTTACACATTTATTGACATTTAAAGAGCTGAACATCTTTTCCTTTAGGATTAATAAGATATCCAGAAACCAACATAAGATTTTTAAGGTTTACTAAACTTTAATCTGTAAAATTTAATAGCAATATCCGAGTCATTATGTATATGTAGAATGCTGTGTGCCTTTACAAACACTTTTGAGCAATGAATTATGTTACAAGAATGGGTTGGCTGTGTATCATTATGTCCAGGTAAATGCCAGAATGATGACATAATTGGTAGTTGGGAGTAAAATACAACCCCTGTAAAATGTTACTAAGGTAAATGTGGAAGGCTTGTAATTCATTATACATAAACATGACTTCTAGGTATTTATCATTTTGTGAAATATAGGCTAACTTGATCTCACCAGGCATTGTGTTTCTCCCTCCTTTGTTATTTCATTTAGATTGTGACCGTGTTCTGCTTCAAGATCTCTAATTCCTTTTTATTCCACCCTTTTCCAGGGGACCCCAGTGAATTTTAAGTCTCTTTCCACACACTGGAGACCAAGTATTCTGTAAATGCTAAATCCTGAAAGCTGGCCTTAATAGGAAGGAGAGTCCACCAATTTCAGACAATGATAAATTTATGGCTTTGGATGAAAGGTCAGATGGCTATTTCAGGCATCGAAACAGCCCAATTTCATAATACCCGGCACCTTCAGAAAGACATTTTTGCACCCTGGTGCCTGTTAGTTCCTGCTAAAGACTCATAGTGATAGTTTGGGAGTCGGGAGGCCCATTTCCCACCTGTGCGCCGCCTTCCCGTCGCCCTGGGCGACTGTTTAACTTTTAACCCACTTGTTCACACAGCCTACATGCATAAAAGTACAATGCACCACACAAGGAATTGGGTCTGGCAACATTGTTTTATGCAGTTTGCCAGAAGACACATTACTCATGTGTTCAGACATTTTCTTCTGTCCCAAAGTAAGAAGTCATTTTCTCTAAATGGCCACTTTCGCTTTAAATTTATCCGATTTCAGGCCATCTTGGCCCCTCAACGTGAACAAGGCATCTCACTAAGATAAAGAAGGCAGAGTCAAAAATGCCATTGGAAAGGGCCTTTGTTTGTGTGTTCTTTTGGGGGTGTTTGGTTTTATAACATCTCATCAAGCCCCTGCTCTGCATTCCAGCCGCTGTCTAGTCCTGGGATAAGATGACCGCTTTCTAACAAGGGGGTATATCTCTCCCAAGGTCTTGAGCTGTGGCCTGCAGTATTAGCCTCAGCATCACTTGGGGCTTCCCTGTCTGCGTTTAGGCTGGGGGGCATTTTGGAGCGGATGTGGCAGGAAAGACATCTGATGCAACAGCTGTGGAGCACATGGCAAGCCCTTGGCCCCCCGGTTCATTAATGGTGCCAGAGAATAGTTAACGGAATCGCCTGGAATTAGCACTCTTTCCACTCACGGAGTCCATCTCTTCAAGCTGGGGGTAACCACGCTATGGAGATAGGAAACAGAGGAGAAGTTCTGTAGAACCCCAACACAATTGGGGCATCTCTAGGTCAGTGGGTGGCATGCTTCAAGCATGTGTTTAGCCTGGAGGCTTCTGCGATCCACAGAAGCAATAGAAAAACACTGGCTTGTCTAACCTTGTTTATTCCTGCATTCCTTGCATGTTTTTAATTTATCTATTTCTCTTCCTCAGATATTCCCCCAACGGCGACCATCCCAGTTTACAGAGTGACAAAGAACAGGATTGGATGGCTGAGATTTTCTCTATAAATATTCCTGAGTTGACAAGGGTATTTTGTTCCATCCAGAAACTGAGAAACCCATACGAAAAGACCTCAGGTTTTCTAGAAGGGGATCATGCTCTTTAACTGAAAGAAAAGTAGCAAACAGACCTTCAGTGTATGGGTGAAATGTGCTATTTAAAGGGAAGGTGAAATTACCTTTTCTCTAGTAAAGCATATTGGATAAAATTCAAGATGAAATAGCTGCTGTCTACATCTGCTGTCATCTAAATGGTAAGCCTTTTGAGGTCCCAATGCCTAGGCAAAGGGGATGGAAGAAACACTGATGAAGATGATGGGGAAGGAGAAAAGAAAGTTAAAAGACGTTTCCTAACTCTTCTTGTAGATCTTCCCTCAAGACCTTTATGGAGCAAAAAATCAGAACAGAGGATGCCAAAGAGTCAACAGTCAGGAATCTTTTTTTTGTGTGTGGGAGTGGATGATTGACCATAGAGAGACATGATTTTTTTGGACTGTCCTGCCCACCCACTACAGAATGAAGAGGAGATAAGAAATCAGAGATCCGTAACTTCCACAAACTGGACAACTGAAAGCTGACTTTGGGTTTTTAACCTTCTCAGTGCAAGGGTAAACCTATGGTGACTGCATAAAATTCTTATTTTTTCTGCCACCATCTGAGGCATTGCGTTTCCTCTTTGTTTTTTTCATGGTCTCCTCTCTTCCTCCACCAACCCTAGAAACAGCTTAGGGGAACAAAATCGTGCTTTTCTTTGATTAACTCTTTGTAATGGTAAAGTGCTTGTCATACAGGGAAAGGTAGTGAGTGCCTTGGCTTCTGCTTCACTTAACTCAAAAGACTTTGTTAAGATAAAGGAGTCAATTGATAATGCTAATATCAACATTTAACACAATTTCTCAACTGTGGATTTCATTTATTTGGACAACACACAGTGTAAGGCCACTCTATGATGAAATGTGTCAGCTGGCTGAGCCACAGAGGACATGTAGGTAGGCTTGCAGGTGGCTGCTGGGGTAAGGTGATGTGTAAGTTGAACCTTAAACTATGAGAAACATTTATATTGACAAAGAGAGAGGATAAAAGACATTCTAGCCTGAGAAAGTAACTGGGTTAGGAGTGACCTCCTTTGGTAATTTGGGGTCAGCAGTATGCAATGTTCTTCCTACATTATGAGAAACTCAACCTGAATCTTAAAGTGAGGGCTCCTTGGGTTTGAGAGCCCGTGAGACCAGATTCAATTCTCGTTTTGTGATTTCCTGGCCACGAGCCCCCAGTGGCCCTCCGTTCCTCTTAGAGGGATGAGACATGCAGACCAGACCTGCTTCATGGGGTGTGGTGTGGACTGACTGCCATGATGGAGCATTCCCTTGGCTTTCCATATGAGTGCCTAACGCATTGAAGCTGGAATCTATCAGCACGCTTTGCTGTTGACTCTGATTCCATGGAGCCACCACTAGAAGCCGAGATCTTCCCAAAGTGCTGGATTCAGCCTGAGCGCAGCCAGAAAACTGGCTCAGGCACCAAATAATGCTAAACGGTGCCCAGACCTGGAGAGTAGGTTCTTTCTCCTCTTTAATTTTCAAGATAAATGTTTTTGTTATTTTGTAAAAATGGTAAAGATTTATTGCAAGGCATTAAGACTTTGATGGTAGAGAAGGAAATGGCACCCCACTCCAGTGTTCTTGCCTGGAGAATCCCATGGACGGAGGAGCCTGGCGCGCTACAGTTCACGGTATCGCAAAGAGTCGGACACAACTGAGCGACTTCACTTTCACTTGAAGACTTTGATGGAGCTTCCCAGGTGGCACTAGAGGTAAAGAACCTGCTTGCCAATGCAGGAGACATAAGACATGTGAGTTTGTTCCCTGGGTTGGGAAGATCCCCTGGAGGAGAGCATGGCAACCCACTCCAGCATTCTTGCCTGGAGAATCCCATGGACAGAGGAGCCTGGAGGGCTACAGTCCATAGGGTCAGAGACATGACCAAAGCGACCTAGTAGTGCTTCATGTTTAGTGGATTTTTCTTATATCATTTTCTTTCCCACTTCGAAGGTGGCTGGGAAAATGTAAGGGGAAAGAATTGTAATAACTTGGAAGCTTTCATATATTCAGCTTATGTGTATATATATATATATATATATATATATATATATATATATATATATATATATAAACTATATATATGAGAAAAGAAGTGAAAGGCAAAGGAGAAAAGGAAAGATATATCCATTTAAATGCAGAGTTCCAAAGAATAGCAAGGAGAGATAAGAAAGCCTTCCTCAGTGATCAATGCAAAGAAATAGAGGAAAACAACAGAATGGGAAAGACTAGAGATCTCTTCAAGGAAATTAGAGATACATTCAAGGAAATTAGGGAACATTTCATGCACAGATGGGCTCAATAAAGGACAGAAATGGTATGAACCTAATGGAAGCAGAAGATATTAAAAAGAGGTGGCAAGAATACACAGAACTGTCAAAAAAGATCTTCGTGACCCAGATAATCATGATGGTGTGATCATTCACCTAGAGCCAGACGCGAAGTCAAGTGGGCCTTAGGAAGCATCACTACGAACAAAGCTAGTGGAGGTGATGGAATTCCAGTTGAGCTATTCCAAATCCTAAAAGATGATGCTGTGAAAGTGCTGTATTAATATGCCAGCAAATTTGGAAAACTCAACAGTGGCCACAGGACTTGAAAAGGTCAGTTTTCATTCCAATCCCAAAGAAAGGCAATGCCAAAGAATGCTCAAACTACTGCACAATTGCACTAATCTCACACACTAGCAAAGTAATGCTCAAAGTTCTCCAAACCAGGCTTCAACATTACATGAACTGTGAACTTCCAGACGTTCAAGCTGGTTTTAGAAAAGGTGGAGGAACCAGAGATCAAATTGCCAACATCCATTGGATCATCGAAAAAGCAAGAGAATTCCAGTAAAACATCTACTTCTGCTTTATTGACTATGCCAAAGTCTTTGACTGTGTAGATTACAGCAAACAGTGGAAAATTCTGAAAGAGATGGGAATACCAGACCACCTGACCTGCCTCCTGAGAAATCTGTATGCAGGTCAAGAAGCAACAATTAGAACTGGACATGGAACAACAGACTGGTTCCAAATCAGGAAAGGAGTATGTCAAGGCTGTATATTGTCACCCTGCTTATTTAACTTATATGCCAAGTACATCATTAGAAACACTGGGCTGGATGAAGCCCAAGCTGGAATCAAGACTGCTTGGAGAAATATGAATAACTTCAGATGTGCAGATGACACCACCCTTATGGCAGAAAGTGAAGAATTAAAGAGGCTCTTGATGAAAGTGAAAGAGGAGAGTGAAAAAGCTGGCTTAAAACTCAACATTCAGAAAACTAATATTGTGGCATCCAGTCCCATCACTTCATGGCAAATAGACAGATGGAGAAACAATAGAAACAGTGAAAGAGTTTATTTTGGGGAGCTCCAAAATCACTGCAGATGGTGACTGCAGCCATGAAATTAAAAGATGCTTGCTCCTTGGGAGAAAAACTATTACCAAACTAGACAACATACTAAAAAGCAGAGACATTACTTTGCCAACAAAAGTCTGTCTAGTCAAAACTATGGTTTTTTCCAGTAGTTATGGATGGATGTGAGAGTTGGGCTATAATGAAAGCTGAGCACCGAAGAACTGATGCTTTTGAACTGTGGTGTTGGGGAAGACTCTTGAGAGTCCCTTGGACTGCAGGGAGATCCAACCAGTCCATCCTAAAGGAAAGCAGTCCTGAAAATTCATTGGCAGGACTAATGCTGAAGCTGAAACTCCAATGCTTTGGCCACCTGATGTGAAGAACTGATTCATTGGAAATGCTGGGAAAGATTGAAGGTGGGAGGAGAAGGGGATGACAAAGGATGAGGTGGTTGGACGGCATCACTGACTCAATGGACATGAGTTTGAGCAAGCTCTGGGAGTTGGTGATGGACAGGGAGGCCTGGCTTGCTACAGTCCATGGGCTCTCGAAGAGTTGGACATGACTGAGGGGCTGAACTGAACTGAGTATACATGTCCATCTTGCCTCCTCTCCTACCCATTTTTAAAAAGGTTTTTTGATGTGGATAAGTTTTAGTCTTTACTGAATTTGTTACAGTATTGCTTCTGTTTTATATTTTGTTTTTTTTTTTTTTTTTTTTGGCCAGGAAGCGTGTGGGATTTTAGCTCCCTGACCAGGGACTGAACCCATACCCTGCACTGGAAGGTGAGGTATTAACCACTGGATCACCAGGGATGCCCCTCCTACCCAATTTTAGGAAATTACGTCATTTCCTTAGCATTTGACTTTACTACTACATATACTCTCACATTTGGTGCTTATCTACTTTGAAAATGACATCTTTATTCCCCTGTAAAAAATGAGAAAATAGTGATGTTGCATTGGTTTTAACCTACCCTTCCTCTTCACCACGCAACTGTTGAAACTGCATTTAGAGTGTTGAAGTTCTACACGTCTGGGTTTCATCCTTTTGTCGTAATTCTCACACTCGCCGTGGTTTAATCTCCAGATCGGTGGTGGGTCCTCCTCGCCCACCCGTGGTCGGCTATCTCTCTGTTTACTTGCTGACAGACCGCCTTTGCCCTCCAGGTGTTTCTACTGGAACGCCTTACAGAGACGATATTTCTCGACTCCTTGAATGTTTGTTTTCTTTAATACTTGAATTACAGTTTGGCCAGGTGCAACATTCCTGGGTTAACACTTTCTCTCCCTGAAGATTTGGTTAAGTGGATGGTTCTGAGAGCAGACCCATCCTTTTCCAGATCCCCAAAGGACTCTTCTCTTGGAAGATCAATACTTTTACTAGCACGTTATCTCAGTATTGATCATTCCATATCATTTTTTCTTGGTCCACAGAGTGCTCCTTCAATCTATTGATTCAACTTGTCTTATTTCTGGAAAGTTTTCCTAAATTATATCTCAAAGTTTTTGTTTGGTTTTTCTTTTTCTGTTCCAATTCTTCAGCTCTCTACTTCAGAAATACCATTTATGTGTTTGCTGGACATGTTTTTCTCTGTCTTACCCACGTGTTACTTCCCACTCCTGTTTCACACGTGTCATTTATTTCCATTATATTTGTTCCATTTCTCTTCCTGTCTTCCATGGGCTCTCCTGTGTTGTCAGTAACAGATCTTTCTACCGTGCTATCAGTCACATGACCTTCATTTCTCTGATGGTCTGAGTTTTTCATCCACTTTCCTTTTTATTTCTTCTTTTATGGTTGCCTCTCTCTGTATTTTCTGAACTCCTGTAGCTTTGCTCTGAGGTTTTACATTAAAGAAGAAATTATTTCGTTAAGTTTTTCATGGGGCTTGTTTGGCCCCAATCTTTATCTGCTCCATGGAAACCTCTTTCTAGTGAGGGTTCTCTACTTACCATTTGTTTTCCTGTTAATCCCCTCCCCTTTCCAGTAATACTCTAAATGTGTTCTGTGCTTATGTGTTTTTTGAAAAAAATTATGACTCATCTTGGAATGGGGTGAATCATTCATGGGCCAGCCCTTTGAAGGCGTGTGATGCTGGCAAGGGCCAGGCCAGGGTTCCGGGAGAGCTGACCTCCTCTTGATTATTAGAAAAGTGCTTCACACAGTACATTGTTTTGGCTCTTAGCTCTCCACGCCAGTGTTTCTTCATTCTGCTCATCTCTCTTGCTTCTCCATGTAACAAACAGAATCCAGGGGAGAATGCTTGACCAGCTGGTGTATTCAGTTCCTTGGTTCTGAACCAGGGATCTTAGATTTTGCCCTCTTGGTATGTTGCCTGCTATATAGAATTGTAACCTGAAAGCTTTTTACAAGCTCCGTGGCCACCAGCAGAGGCATTTTCGATGAGACTAATAGTTAAATCAGTGGATTAACCTCTGTCCTGTGATTGGGCCTCATGTAATCTGTTGAGGTTCTGAGAGAAAAAGACAGGTTCCCCTAGGAAGAGGAAAGCCAGCCTGTGGGCTTGAGCTGAAACCTCAGCTCTTCCTTGGGTCTCCAGCTGTAGTCTACCCTGAGATCCTGAACTTGCCAACCTCTGCAATTGTTATGAGCCAAGTCCTTAAGACAAATGCCTCTCTGTATGCATACACACCCTGTTGGTTCTGTTTCTCTGGAGAGCCCTGAATAATAGAGCATGTTTGAGGATGATCAAGGATGTCCCTGTGGGAATGGGGGTACCTAATGAGGAGGCAGATGGGCAGGAGACTGGGCCCTAGAGGCCACCCAGAGCCCAATCACAGGCCAGGGAAGGAGCCTGGGAACATGCCTCTAAGTGTGAGGGGTAGCAAAGCTGTGCTAGACTGTTCGCAACACAGCTTCTGCAGAGCCCTACCTGCATTCACGCCTCTGGGCAATCCCTCCCACGTGGTCTCAAGTTGGCATGTGCCTCGATTTCCTCAAGGAAACGGTAGAGGGCAGTGCGTAGGTATGGAGTTTGTCCAGTCTTGCTGCTCTCTGATCCCTCCAAACCAGCTGGAGAGAAGCCTAGGCTAGCCTCACAGCAGCCGTGTGACCCACGGGGCTGAGGAAAACCACACCAGCTCAGCCCCTGTCTTGAGATCTCCAATCTGACAATTTCCACCCAGCTCAAGCCGGGTCCCCCGCTCATCACAGAAGTCAACCAAGCGAGCCCTCCCTGGGAGAACCACCCAGATGACCCCTGGAATCTTGAGTAACAGTACATGTTGGAGGAACACTGCGTTTTGGGCAGTTTACCATGCAGGAAAGGCTGATTCTCAGCAAACAAAGAGGGAAGAGCAGCAGAGGGAGACAACTGGGCCGTTGGAGTAATCAGCTGACCAATGACGCCTTGGCACAGTGGCCATGGTGAGGAGGTGGGAGGGGACTAATTCTGCACGTGTTTTTAAAAATTTACTGTATTGAAGTATAGTTGATTTACAAAGTTGTGTTAACTTTGGCTGTACGGCCTAGTGACCCAGTTACACATGTATATACACATTCTTTCCCATTATGGTTTATCACAGGATATTGAATATAGTTTCTTATGCTCTACAGTAGGACTTCCTTGTTTATCTATCCTATATATAATAGCTTGCATCTTGCTGCTGTTGTTCAGTTATTAAGTCGTGTCTGACTCTTTGTGACCCCATGGACTGCAACACACCAGGCCTCCCTGTCCTTCACTATCTCCTGGAGTTTGCTCAGACTCATGTCCGTCGAGTCAATGATGCCATCCAGCCAACTGCAAGTCCCTCCCACCCCCATGATTCTGAATGTATTTGGAGTGGGATTTGCTGATGCTCATGGGAGACAGATATGATGTCAAAGGTTTGGGCCTGAGGAGTGATGTGACTGACTTCCTTTCAAACAAAATGAAGGTTTCATGGACAAATAGCTTGTGGAAACCCTAGATTATACAGCGTTAAATGATTTCTTTTACTGAGGAAGCGGTTCTGGGGTTTGACATGAGAGCCTGGGTCATCCATCTCCAAGAAGGCGCAGAACACACAGGACTCCTCCAGCACCATTCCTCCAGGGACGTCCAGGGGGCACATTTTGGAGCGGCCACTGGGCAGCTGGAAGAGACGCTGATGGTATAAGGATGCTCATTGACTGGAGCTGCACACGGGTCAGGCACACTCTTTCTGCTGGCCGCCTGATGAAATGTGTGTTCCCAGGGTTGAGATGCTTTATTCAGACCCCATGGCTGATAGGTCGCCCCACCACACTTCCGACTATATCCTGTCTGATGCCTCAGCTCTGGTCTTCCTGTTACTCCACATCCAATCTTGTTGAGAAAGAAATGGGACTCACTGTATTCTCCTGGATGTGGTAGATGGAGATGCTTGATGCAGTAGTAGAGATAGGAGCTTCTGCAAGATGACAAGAAAAGCAGACACTTCCTAAATGGGTGTCTTTCTTCAAGTCGGGGGAGCTGGCAGGAAGCCATAGAATAGTCAGGTGGGTCCTCCCAGGGTTCCAGGCCTCAGTGGGGAGAGAGTATTCACATCAGAAAGTGAGAGGACAGTGACAAGTGCTCCTTGCCTCACCTGCTGCGTCTGTCACTTCCCTGATCAAACATTATCCCAACTATCAGATTCTGATGCTTCAGGATGGTGTCCAGGCCCTGGCTTGTTTCTCCAGCTGATTCAGGCTCTCACATTGCCTCTGATCTTCCCCACAGGGACTCTCCAAGGCTCTGCACTCACTTTCTGACCTTCGTTATTTTGCATTTACCATTCTTCCTCCTTGGAATGCTCGTCTGACCTGACTTCGGAAACTAAATTATTTCCAAGTCCCTATTAAGAGATACTGTCTCCACAGAAAACAAACTTATGGTACCAAAGGAGAAAGGGAGTGAGGGATAAGTTAGCAATTTTGGAAGAGTAGATACAAAATATTGAATATAAAATAGATGAACAAGGTCCTACCACATAGCAGAGGGAACTCTATTCAATATCTCATAATAAACCATAATGAGAAATTATACACACACACACACACATATATATCTGAATTGCTTTGGTATAAAGCAGAAATTAACATAACCTTGTAAACCAATTCTACTCCAATAAAAAATAAAAATAAAAGTTACTGTCTCCAAAAGCTTTCCAGGCTATTGAATCAGATTTAATGACTCTCTTCCCTTTCAATAGCCCCTTTTCTCTATACACTTATTTATTGCTTTCTGTCCCTGGACTTTTCCTGAAGTTTGTCTGATAGGCAAGAAACACTGCTATGGGGGAAAGTACACAGCCTTGGAATCTGATGGTCTGAGTTTGAATTCAGGTGCCATCACATGCTGGCCGTATCACTTGAATGTCATTTCATGTCTCTGGGGCTCAGTTTCTTTATCAGAGAGGGTTAATGTGAATACCTACAAAATAGCATGCCGTCAGTCTTCTCCTGTAGACGGTAAGCCCTTCAGGACAGGGATGGTTCCTCTTTTTCCTATTCATTACTGCATTTCCAGTGTCTAGTACCGGGACTGCCTATAATAGGCTCTGGGTAAGCATTTGAGGGGTGAATGAATGAAGTCAAAAAGTGACTGCAAGAATGAAACAGGTCACTGACATAAGATGCTTGGCACGCGGCAGGCTTGCACTACCTGGTTATGTTAGTGCTCAGTGGAATGGGGCTACTGCTCCAGCTCCTGAGTATTTGCGGATACTGGAGAACAAGTCTTATTTGTTGTTGTCTTCTCAGTTAGACCCTTCCAGGTGGTGAGTGTCTCAGGCCGCTGAGTATAATTTCATGATCATCACAACTGGAAACAAACCTTAGGTAGAAACAAAACCCGAGACTGTCTTCTCTCTTCGAGCTCGTGGCCATCCGTGGGCACGCTGTGACACAGCGAGCCCAGCCGCCAGGTAACACGTGCATTTTATTGCGGAGCAGAGTTTGCCTGAGTAAAAGCGTCAGTTCCTCAGTCGTGTCCAGCTCTTTGCGACTCCGTGGTCTGTCTACAGAATTCTCCAGGCAAGAATACTGCAGTGGATGGCCCTTCCTTTCTCCAGGGGATCTTCCCAACCCAGGGGCTGAAGCCAGGTCTCCTGTGTTGCAGGCAGATTCTTTACCTCCTGATCCACCAGGGAAACCCAGAGGTTAACTAGTAGCTTACGTTATTTGGGCACTTACTACGTGAGAGCCCATGTTTATTTTGTTTTTAACTTAGTTTATCCTGACAACAACCCGATGAGGAAGTCGTGTTGCTTTTCTTGGTAGACAGACAGGAAAGCAAAGCTCATGGAATCTTCTCAAGGTCACGCAGCTGGGAAGGGTGGAGTTGTGATGCAGACCCAGGTGGTGTGAGGGCAAGAGATGAACAGGAGGGACCTGGCTCCTTTGTAGCAGGGGCACATTGCATAACCGCTGAGGTACATCTTAGAGTAGCATCTGCCCAGGGAGCATTTGCGTAATGAGCAGTAGGATTCCAAGGTACCAGTTTTGGGTGGTGGGTGAATAAGTTGGAAACAGCTGGCTTTGGGCTCTGATATGACTGGCTTGCCTCATTATTTGTGTTAAAGTGAAGTTGCTCAGTCATGTCTGACTCTTTGTGACCCCATGGACTGTAGCCCACCAGGCTCCTCTGTCATGGGATTTTCCAGGTAAGGGTACCGGAGTGAGTTGCCATTTCTTCTCCAATCTGTGTGAAGACCTAGGACAAATCACTTCTCTCAGATTTGGTTGTTTTACTTTAATAATGGACCCGGTATTGTCTACCTAACTGGGTGGTGATGAGTTTTGAATCTGATAATAGTGACAGCTTCTGGCCCAGGTAGGAAGTCCATGGAAGTTGGTTCAGTTCCTTCTAAGGGATCACCCCCCAGAGGAGCCCCATGTCCTCTGAGAAGCAGTCCTGTCTGTGCTGGCTGCTGGCCCACCCCTCCCTGATGAGCCCACTGTCACTTTCTGAGGGGGTTCCAGGATGCTGGAGGAGGGAACAGTTACCCGTCTGCTTTGTCTTAGGGCCACTTGGCTCTGTCTAGACTCACGGAGGCCACCATGTGCCACGTCGGCATCTGCCGGCATCGTGGGCACCCCTCCAGCCCTCCTCTCCCCATCTCTCAGGATGCTTGACCCCATCCAGTGACCCAGTATGGGGACCTGCCTCTCCTCAGGGAAGATCCTGTATTCACTTCTCCTTGTTGATAAAAACCCTTGCGGCTTCTTTGAGCTTCTCTGGGAAAATGGTTCTCAGAAGTCGTTTGCAAACATGAATCAGCCAGAGCACTTGTTACATGTGACGTTTGGGTCCCTGCCCCTCCACTCCCAGTCGGTAGGTGTGGAGTGAGGCTGCAGGTGTCTGGGTTTGTAATGAGCAGATGGTCTGAGCACCACCCCTTGAGAAACACTGCTTTGGGTGTGAGGGACAACCAGGACAGATGGTCACCCTAAGTATATGTTAGTGTGTGCTCTTTAGGATGCTTAGGTATGACCTACCTGGGTGTCAAGTAAGGTCTCTGATTCTCACTTCCTATCTGCCTCATTTCCTAAAATCACCTGCCATCGCATGACTGGGAGCCACACTTAGCCCACTGATGGGGCCACACGATGGCCAATGGCTGGCCCTTGCTTACTGGGATACAGCTGTGGTGCTCCATCCCCTCCAGGCCCCCTTCTGCTGGCCAAGCTGCACGTGGCCCCATCGCAAGCAGGAGCATCCGGCTCCTGGCACCTGCCCCCCAAACAGGACATGTTGAAGTCCCCGTGCTGGCCCCTCCAGCCTCCCCTGCCCTTGGCCATGTGGGAAAGTGGGACAGCGTGACCTTTCCTGCAGAGAACGGGAGCTGAGCTTCTACAGAACCCTGGTTTTCCAATTTGAGCTATTGCTGAGCCTGTAATATCTTCTCCGTTCATTGGAGGAGTCACTGCTCTGCTAGCTTCTAATTCATTACTCATTAGAGCAGTTTGAAGTCAGGCACAGTGTGTCCTAAAAGGTGCTGTATGAAACCAAATTAAATGCATTTCAGTGCAAGTGCACTCAGCCAGTTGCTCCCAAGAAAACCTTATAATTAGGACTCTAACTTGGTACGATGGTGTAATCTAGCCCAGAAAAGATGCTTATTATAGCCATGCCATTCACACAGGCATTTATGAAAATGCTTCAATTACATAGAAATATTTTAGGAGCGTGTAAGTTGGCTCGAGCAATCAGTTTGGACTGAAGATTGGCACCCAGCATCTCAACCTCTGCCTCCATATAAATTATTGCAGTTTCTTTTTTCTTCCCTATTCTTTCTTCTTCCTCTCTCCTCTCTTTCTCATAAAATCATTTTGCTTTTGCTAATTTCAAGCATAAACATTGGTGTTCTCACTTTTTGGGTTCTCCAAGTTAAAAAGCGAGGCTTCCCTGGTGGCTCAGATGGTAAGGAATTTGCCTGCAATGTGGGAGACCTGGGTTCAAACCCTGGGTTGAGAAGATCTTCTGGAGAAGGGAATGGCAACCCACTCCAGTATCCTGGCCTGGAGAATTCCATGGACAGAGGAACCTGGTGGGCTACAGTCCATGGGGTCGCAAAGAGTCGACATGACTGAGTGACTAACACACGCGGCTAAATAATGACATCCCATGAGCAGCCACTGCATCAGTTGGCTTGAGCGCCAGGCCAAAATACCACCAGCAGCGACAGGGTGATTTACGCGACAGACGTTTACTCTTCTTGGTTCTGGAGGCTGGGCATCAGAGATCAGGGAGCCAGCGTGTCGTGTTCCATGAGCACTCCCTTCCTGGACTCTGGACGGCCTTCTTCTCGCTGTGCCTTCTCACGGCGAGGGCAAGGGAGAACTGTCCCCCGTCTGTTCCTTTCAGGGCACTGTGTCCATCACAAGAGGCCCACCTTCCAAGCCTCACCCAGCCCCAGTCGCTTCCCCAAGGCCCCACCTCCTAATGTCATCACATTGGGGGTGGGGCTTCAATATGTGAATTGTGGGGGGTGATTCAAAGGTTCAGTCCACAATGGTCACCGCTTGGGATAAGTCATGGGGCATCCAAACTGAATGACCCACCCTGTAGATACAGCATGGAAGATGAAGGCAGAAGACTCCTCCGAAATGCTGCAGGGCTCTTAGTCATGCGGGCGCTGTGGCTGGACCAGAGTCTGCCGGGGAGCTCTGCGGCCTTGAGCCCTCCTGTTTTCCCAGCACCAAGGAGCCCATGCTAACTGTGTGCTGGGCACAGCCTATTGTGGTCACATCCTGGGGGGTGGGGGGCATCCCTGAGCGGTGGGCGGAGGTCAAGGTGGAGCCTTGTCTACTCCAAGATGAGCCCACGTGCCTCAGTTCCTCCCTCCATCCCTGGGATCTCTCCCCACTGCTCAGTCTTCCAGATGATTCCTGTGTCTGCAGCCATCATCTTGTTGAGCGATGGTGGTGGGCCCATTAACATATCAGCCCTGGGACTTCCCTGGTGGTTCAGTGGTTAAGACTCCCCCCTTTCTGATTCCTGGATGGGGAACCAAGATTCCACATGCTATGTGGTGTGGCCAAAAAGCTTAAAAAAAAAAAAAAAGCAAAAATGTCAACCCTTACTTAGGACATTTCTGAAAACTTGCTGCAAAATTGTAGCTTCCTTCCCAGAGTTTTTCACTCCAAGAAAACTCTGAGCATTTTTAGAGTCCCCACATGTGGACATGTGATTTTCTCGGAGTAGTTAAGAAGCAATGAACCCACTAGTCAGTGTATTAAAATGGGCTTAAAGTGGATTACACTTCACAGGGGCCTCCTGAAACCCAGGCACGGTGGACTCAGGCTCCCTGCACGGGGCCCACAGAGGTGTCAGTGAGCTCTTCCCAGCCAGCTTCTCAGGCTCACCCTGGTTTTCTTCCTGTGTCCCCCTGACTTTCCTGGCCCATAACAGGTGCCAGATTCACCAGCTCAACAGTGACCATGGATTATCTATTTGACTATATACCCCCAAACCAATGCTGGGTCGTGCCAAGGCAGCAATCACTCAGCTGTTTGTGTGCAGACCTCCATGCTGGGTCTGAAACTACAGTGTGGCTGGCAGGCAGGTCACAGTCTAGTGAGAGAAAAGGACCACTAACTGGGCTTGAGGAGAGGGTGATGGATCCAGATGATGGATGCACAGGTGCGAGGAAGCATGGAAGATGAGTGGACACAGGCGTTCCTTCCTTTGGCAGCTAAGTGGCTGTCACCGGCTGGACACATAGACGCTTTAGCCAAGCACTTGGATCCGTCTGCTGAGAGGCTGGCCCACGCTTCCAGCACGTGCGGTCTCAGGGCGGTGGCCTCATGCCCAGTCTTCCATATTGACGCTGACTGTGCCTGAGCTGGTCCTGCTGGGAGGCCGAGCCCAAGACCATGGCCGCTTCCTAGTCCTCACTCTGAAAGACCAAGAAGGAGGGCAGTGGAGAAAGCCAAGACACATTCAGACTTGGGCTCTGAAAAAGTAAAAAATGAAAAACCCAAGAGGTAGGAAAGTGTGTGATCTTAGGGGGTGCCAGAGCCTGGTGAAAATATTGCCACTTTGGGACTAGATTGGAGGATAACTTCCTGTGATGATCAGAAGCATGAGCTCCTTGGTTCCCACTAAGAGCACCTGCGGAAGAAGGTGGCGGCAGTGTGGCAGGCAGAATACTAGAGCCAGAGGACCCCTTTCTCCATGTGGTTCCCCTCTGGTTGGGTTTCTGAGAGGCATCTAGGCACCTGGCAAAGAGAATGTCCTCTGGAAGCTCAGGGCTAGGCAGTGAGGATGCTGTGTGCCTGTCTCTCTGTATCAGGCCTTTTCACTTGAAAACATTGCTCTGATGTGTTGTCAGTTGCTATTTATTATATTTGTAAGTAGTTTTCCAGTTCCAGACCTAGGTCCCTCTGGTCGATTAGAAAGTTCATAAATATTGGTCATTGTAAGGACACATTTTATATTAATAAATTCATTGACTGCAGTGATTCACCCAGAACTCTGTGCCCAGGTTTCAGGCAGGAATCTGGTCTAAATTGAAATGCCTTGGCTGAAAGTTGCTCTAAAGCCGCTGTGAATTATTGTAACTCCAACTCACTCCGTGTCTGTGAGCTTACATCAGAAGGACCCACAACTGTATTTACAATAGTTTTCTTTTTCCTTGCGTGTGTTTAGTAACAACAGTCTCCTTAAATCGTAGTGGCAGATGGCCAGAGGAGAGAGGCGGTAATGAGACTCAGTTTTAACCGGGGGACTGCAGGACTGACAGCTTTCTGCAGCGTGGCTGGCAGTGGATAGAAAGGAGGAGGCTGGCTGATCACCTTAGGTAACGAAGCAAGGAGAGTGATGGGACCATGAAGAACTGGGCCCGGGAGGCAGAGGTAGACCGCGGCCTCCTCGACATCCCAGGCTTCTCAGGTGAAACATGAAAACAGCCACGAGCAGACCCAGGTGATACCCCGGTGACAGGGCACCAGTGTTTGCAAAGAGCCGACCCAGGGCAGGACATTGGGCCCAAGGGGAGAGGGAGAGAGCAGTTTGAGATCCCAGGAGCCTCTGCGTCTTTCAGGAAGAAGGTTTGCAGTACATGCTGATGACTTGCTGTTTTTTTGTAACATTTTTATTGCAGTGTAGCTGACTTACAATGTTGTATTTGTTTCAGGTGTATAGCATAGTGATTCCGCTATGCATGTACTTACATTCATTCTTTTTCAGATTCTTTTCTCACATAGGTTATTATAAGATATTTAATTCCCTGTGCTCTACTGTAGGCCCTTGTTGGTATCAATTTTCTATATAGGAGCTCATGTATCTTAATCTCAAGGTCCTAATTTATCTCTCCTCCCCCCCACTTTTCTCTTCTGCAAGCATCAGTTTGTTTGAGAAATCTGGGAGTCTGTTTTTGTAAACAGGCTCACTTACAGCATTTTTTAAAATTAGGTTCCACATATGAGTGATGTCCTACGATGTTTATCTGACTCATTTCGCTTAATGTGACACTCTCTAGGTCCCTCCGTGCGGCGGCAAATGGCATTATTTCATTCCTTTTAATGGCAGAGTAATATTCCATAGTGTGTTTGTTCCACGTCTTCTCTGTCCATTCCTTCAGGAGACTTGCTGTTTTTACTGAGGTCATCTCTTTAATCTTTCGGATTCTGCAGTGTGAGATGGCCTTTGGATCTTTAGGTGCTGGTTTTCCGTTGCTTGCTTATTCAGGTCTTTTACTAGCACTCTTTTCTCTTGTCTGGACCATTTATGTACTCACTGGCACATTTTTCAGAAAATAGACAAAGAAAACACAACTTAATCCCATCACTCTTAGGGGAACTCTGGATAAGCTGGATGAGGCGGAGCTTGAGTCCTCTGGCTGATGGAAACTTTGGAGATTGACATTGCTATCCAGTATCTTCTGCTCCTTTGGTAGCTATAGGACAGATTTCATTTTCCTCATAAAGCCAGAGTTTAACCCCAGTTGGTCCTATTGACCATCAAGAAGTGGGGAGATGGGATGCAGTGAAATACATTTATATCCCATCGCTACAAAAATAAAATGCTACTTCCCGATGCCTTGGCAGGTAGGCGGCTGGAGTCAAGGATCACTGGAGATTTCTGTATCTTCAATGGGAATGCATGACCTCTGTCCCAGGCAAACACATGATGACAAACAGCGACCCTCAGAAGCTCATGGGCACCCGGATCACCTCAGCAGAGATGACGTGAAGATTGAAATTAGGTTTTGCTTTTTCCTTTCAGTTTTACTGAGATAATAATTGATATTGTGTAAGTTTAAGGTATCGTTGCTATTGTTCAGTTGCTAAGTTGTGGCTGACTGTTTTGTGACCTCACAGACTATAGCCCACCAGCCTCCTCTGTCCATAGGATTTCCCAGGCAAGAATACTGGAGTGGGTTGACACTTCCTTTTCCAAGGATTGAAACATTTATATCTCCAATAGGAGATCAACATTCAGGGGATGAGAGCAAAAGGGAAAAAGGAATCCGCTCCCCTTAGCAGTGGCAGAAAGTCACCTTTCAGACTTCCCCACGGCACAAGACAGAAAACAACGGGACCCGACCAGCATGAGGCAGGCGCCCTCGCGCCCCCGCCGCCCGCAGGGTCTGCCCGGGAAGTAAGGAGCTTCCATGGGGTTTGCTGTGTGGTTCTCGTCTTCGCTCATAGATCACATTGAGCTTATGGAAGATTGATCAATTTCAGTTCATGTTAAAAATTAGTTCAAGACCATTTTGGAGAAAAATAGTCCTTTTCTGCTATTTCCTAGTAATGGCCTGACATCCGAGCAGCAATCTTTCTCTTGCTTATACTCCTTGACTCCGCGAGAAACTCCCCTAATGGGTTAGACTTAGCATTGTCACCCTTGAAATTAAATGCTGGGGTTTAAAACTTCATTTTTATAAGAAGAACTTGACATTCATAATTTTTATAACTTTGATTAAATAACTAAAAATACATTATTATTGGGTTAATAATTACTCTAGATATGTTCAGATTTTTGACCATTTCACTGCACTATTATGGCACAGAAGCAAAATTTCACTCATATATTTGACTTAAATGGCAGTCTTTAGGGATTTGAATCAGAAATTATAAGTTCTACTGCAATTTACATGTTAAGTTCGGTAACCCCGTGATAGTTCAACCATTTGTTAAAAAAACAGTAGGTGGCCTGTGGTCTGATTTTCAATGAATAATTTTATTTTACATCCAGCACAAGGTCCAGCTGAATGTTTCATTACATTAAAATTTCACCGAGTGACATAAACCTTGTAATTAAAAAAGCACTAACGTTTTATAGAGTGCCCAGATAATTTTGGGAAACATTGATATATTCCTTCAAGATGTGGGTGAGTACAGAAATGTTGTCACATCACATTCTTGGGTATATTTTCCTTTAAATTATTTAGCTGTGGTTTTTTTTTTTTTTTCCCTTTCCCAACGAGGTATCTTGAAGAATTCAATGGAAATGAGGAATCATGTGATGACTTATCACCGGACTTTCAGAACATACTTCAAAATCATTTAAACCTAGTTTTACGTTTCTGTATTGTGACTTGTTTTGTTGGATGCTTTTGCATTGTTTTCAAATAGCTCACAGTTTAGTACTGTTGCCTCATTCACCTGACATTCGTTTAATTAGTAGTGCTTCTCTGGCATGCCTTAATAAAGGGTGGAAAACAGCATTCCGTAGCAGTTACCTGTCTCTTGCAAGAAGTCCCAGAATTACCCATGCCATCCGAGATCCCAAAATACCCATCTTGCCCACGGGCACCCGTAGGGTCTGCAATGTACTGACATTATTCTTAGACACACTGCCTGGGACTTCTAGGAACGGTGTCCCAGCAACGGCCAATCAGTATCCACCTATGAGCCAGCGCCGCCGTCTATACCAGGGCAGGGACCACTACTTCTGGGAGACATTGAAAAAAACACATTACCTTCTGTGTTCAACGCAGAGGGGGAATGACAGAGACAGCCTGCCATGCCACCTAGCCATTCACCAGTGGAGAGAGCTCCTGGGAGCACAAGAAAGTGCCATGTAGGCTCAGAAACACCACCTGTCAGAGGACACGGTGCTCCTCTGTGGGCCTGGAAACAGTCTTCGAGTCCCCGTCTTTGGGGACTCCTAGTGAGGAGAAACCTAGATCTTTTGTGTCCTTGTGGCATTCTTTGCATATTATTAGATGTTTCTTGCTTTGGATATGTGTGTTTATTTGTGTGTGTGTGTGTGTGTGTGTGTGTGCGGCAAGAAGAAATTTTTTTTTTCCCTTAACACAAGCTGAATTGTTAGTACATGTGGCCTGAGGCTTTTAAAAGGGAAAAAATACCTGTATACACTGAGATCTGTGGATGAAAGCTCAGAGCAGCTGTAGCGTGCCCTCTGCGTGGGCGCGTTGCCCCAAACAGGCTCCGTCTCTCCAGCGCCTGGAGGAGCCGTCGGCGTGTCAGCCCGGGCTGTGTCTGAGGCTTCTCTGTGTCTCCTTGCCACGCGCTGTCCCCTGGCTGCCACCGAAGTGCCACGGATGGGGCTGTGAGTTCAGAGGGAAATAGGGACAAGTTAGAAAGCCAGGGACTTCCACCCGGGTAGACACAGAATTGACCACCTATTTAAGCAGGAGTGGGGGTAGGAGAAGGGAATGGCAGCCCACTCGGACAGAGGAGCCTGGTGGGCCACAGTCCACGGGGTTGTGAAGAGTCGGACACAACTTAGCGACCAAACAGTAAGAACAGAAGGTAGACCAGTGGGAAGCGGGTGGGAGCTACCCTGCGTGAGGTCTGCGACCTTCTCTTTACCAGAAGGTAAAAGAACAAAAACAATATCTATCAAGTGAAGAAAAAAACAGAGGAAAAGAAACTCAGATCTAGGGCCTGCCTTCCTGGCTACAGAGGCACTCCTCTTTGATTTCCCTTCTATTTCTTCGAGATGTTTGGTGATGAATCCATGAATCCTTTTTGAAAGATATTTTTTCTCTTGGACCCTACTAATCAGGACAAAAAAATCATTGAATCTTAACATACAGAAGACAGTTCAAGTTCTTTGAAATTGGGGATGTGCGGAAATACTTCAGAAATAAAAGGTTTTTTTTTTTTTTTTTTTAAAGAAATGGGAAGAATGAATGGAAATCTCCGTGTCTGGTTTGAATCTGAAGTATCAGGGTCAAGTGTCAAGGCAAAGGCCCCCAGAGCAGTGGGTCCTGGACACCACCTGAATCAGCCCAGGAGAATGGTCATTAACATTTAAACAAGAAAGTCTAAGGAGCAGGGCTGCAGCCATTTCCTCCCATTGAGTTAAAGCCCAGTATGAATGATGATTTCACAGGAAATACCTTGAATAGACAGTGGCACCAAAATACCGCATTCTGTAACAATCCTGTGCTATCGTAACGAGATTTTCACAACTGAGACAGACGAATGGCCTTCGGAACACCATGCAAACTTGTCCGTCTCATGTGCAAGCATTAAAAGATATGTTTCTTTATATTTATATATATATTTTTCACCACTGGAGATCTTCTCCATAGAAAACTTTTCTTCCATCCTTTGACCAGAAATTTTCTTTTTAAATTTTATGTACTTATTTCATCCTGTCTTTTTTCTTTCCAAGTCTTTTGGGTAGACCCTCTAGGGAAGAACGGCAGATCTGGGTCCCCTGAAGAGAAGTGAGGGGTGGGTACTGTCGTGTGAACACACTCAACTGCTTTGGGGCAACGCGAGCCTGTTTTCAAGAAAGTGCCTTTGGTCCACCTGTGTCTTTCTGTGGGGACTGGTTCTGTCTCTTAAGGAGTCTTCATGGGCAAGAAGAGTTTGAGCTTCTGGGCAGGTGGCAGATCTCATGAAATCTTTCTGACCATCATGAAGACAATCAGGTTTGTCTTCTGCACAAGGACACTGAGTCAAGGTCAGTGGCCGCAAGATGTCTAGCACATTTTCTGTCAAGGTGTTTTGGCCACTTTGTGGGTCCAGATCACCGTGGGCTTTTTAATCCAGTGTTGTCCTTGTCGTCATGAGTAACAGTTCCTGACGAGAGAGAGGAAATTCCTGTGAAAGATGACAAAGTCTTAATGATACCATTGGAATATTTGCCGATTGGGGAACCTCTGGTGAAATTGTTGGGTTTTTTAATTGAAGTATAGTTGATCTATAATGTTGTGTTGATTACTGCTGCATAGCAAAGTGATTCAGTCACACATACATACATATACATTCTTTTTAAAAATATTCTTTTCCATTATGGTTTAACAAATCATTCATGACCCGTCACCTTATGATTTAAAAAAATGGTTGCCAATGACAAACAGTGAATAACGGTAATACTCCAGAATCTGGTGTTTATCCTGTATTTATATTAAAGGCAGACTCAGTTTAGGACTTGAATGTTTCTGGTGAGAATTTTACTTGAGCCCTAAAAAATTTACTCTCTTTCTTATTTTTCTATTCTCTCTCCTTTCTCATAAAATTAAACAAAGCTAAGAGCCTACACACATACATGAACCATCCTTACAGGGACAGGCTTGGAATATATTTTTTTGGAAGGACATCCCCCCAAATGTTTCTATCTTGTCTGCTCTGTTTTCCTAATGCAGAATATTCAGAATATTGAGTGGTTTAAAGTCCCAAATAAATGATACACGACTGCCATAGGTACCTGAGAGAATTCACATAAATCGGTTTGTTAAGTGTTTGAAGCTTATGTAGCTTCCACAGAAAGAACAAACACCCCATCCAAAGTAAAAAGCAAATTAATTTAAAAATATACTGGCAACTTTACTGGACTATGTATTCTCTCGGTTTCATCTATATTTACGTAGAGTGTGAGCCCAATCCTGAAGGCTTGTGCAAGTTATATTAAGTGGTGGCTTAGAGGGAAAAATAACCTTTAAAACCTGAATAAACTGTGAGACCTGCGCAGATTGAAGGCTTCACGGCGTGCCCCCACGTCCAGGAGGTATTTCTGTTCAATTTGGCTGAATGGTTTCTTATTAAAAAAAAAACAACAACAAAAAACAACCCTCTTTAGTTTCACTGTGTAGATATCTTTTCTAGGAAAGGAAAGAAACCCCTCTAAAGCAGAGGTGGTTTATCTCATGGTGTTTTGAAACAGTTTTGGTTCTCTAGTTTCCCTGTGACTACCTCCCCTCCCCACCCTACCCCCACCCAATTTTCCCCGAGGCCAACAATTTTATATCCAAAGTAAATCTGGCTAAAATTAAGAAACGGAGCATACAGCTGCCCTTACTCGTGGCCCACAGATGTTACCAAAATCTGATTAAAAAGCCCTTAATCTCCTGCTGCACCTTTTCATTACTGCAATAATCTTTTTTTTTTTTTTTTTGCCCAATCTCTAGCAGAAGCGAGGAAGGAGGAGGAGGAGAAAAGGAGATTTTGATCATCCGCATCGCCTGCAAACGTGCATGGATCCTGGCGGGGAAAATGAGGGGTTGAGGTAATCCATGTGCTGAAATATTTTTGCTTCTTTTTCTAGAAAATGTGCAATTTGGTCAGGCAGAAAAAATTGAACAGAGCCTTCCAAGCAATAAATCACTGGATTGCTGGTGACATTCATACAATGCGGATATAGTGTTAACTGTGTGAGTCAGCCAGCCCCCCCTGCACCCAGCCTGTCCCTAGGAGGTGACCTTGTGACGGTGCGGTAATCAATCATTCTGGCGTCGGACACACTGTTTTTGTTTAATATTACACTATTGGAATATATAGTAAACAAAGTGTAGAGGAAATTTGGAGCGCGAGCCCTGTATAAGGGATGCTGTAATATGCTTGCTGCCTGCGGAGACCCCCCGACTGCCTGGAGGCTGTGAACAGGAGTTCACCAACTTCCACGCCGGGCACATGGGCTGCTGTCCCTGCTGCGGAGCGCTGAGCACAGAGCCGGTCGTTAACGTTTTAAGGGAAATAAAATCAGAGCTTGGCAGAGGCCGCAGACACAATTCACAGCTCTCCTTTGGAAGAGATTTTTGAGACTCATCTCTTCCATCTTGCTGTGGTTGGTTATTCACACTTCCCTTCAGCGTTCTTCTGACCCAAAGACTTGGAAAGAAGACATTTCAAGATAAGAAAAACAAATTCAGGCCTACATCTCAAGTCCACACCACACTGTCCCCCACCTCTGCATCCCGCCCCAGAATATTCTGGAAGGAAAATGAACCAGGAACTGGGTTGAGCCTTTTGCGTGTTAATACAGACCAGCTCCTCCAGGCCTCAGGCATTCTGTTCAGAGAATCTATTGTCTTTATAGTGAGTTATACTCACATAAAACAGGGACACAGAAGTGGGAACACGGGGCCTTATTAACTGGCGGGGTTGTTATTTTCAGTGTGGGCTGCTCCCAGGCCAGGCTGATCCACGGCATTCATTGCTGCTGATGAGACCCAAATTATATCGAGGAGACTTTCAGAGAGAAAGAGGTTTAAATAAATAACTCAGGATAAGTAAAAGGAACCCCTTTGGTTCTCAGCCTTTCAGCATTTCCTCCAGGTGTCAGTCCTTTCGGACAGGATGTAGCAAGACGTATTTTGATGCTGTTTGTTAAGAACACACTGATGCACCTTCCTTAGAAAGTCATAAGATTGGATTTGTTTGGGTTGCAATATCATCAGTGGGGATTGTGAGCCTAAGTTAAGGGGGAGAATTGGCCTCTTAACACACATAAGTAGGGAACTTTTCACAGTCCACTGAAGTGGCACGTTTTAGTTCACATCACATCCAAACATTTTCTCCCCCACATACTGGAGTTTTTCCTGTTTTTCATGGGAAATCAGCAAGTCAGAAACAGGCAGTTGATCTGTACAATGTGAGTTCTGGGGCCTCTAAATGAGCGTGATAATCATAGAATCCTAAGGAAAACAATGGTGGAGGATTTAAAATCAATGTTGTGAAATGTATTCAGAAAGATAGGCAGCCACACATTTCCCACGTGGGCGTGGAGCTCATTTCAGTTGCTGGAGACGAGGTGCCAGGAGGCCACATGCAGTTTCTCCGGGAGCCCTTGGTGAGCAGCAGTGCTCCTCGGGGGCGGATACGGCAAAGCCCCTTCTTGTAAAGGACTCTGGTGGGAGGAACATCGCTCATGGGGGAATGCTGGGTCTCAAGGGAAAGGAGAAATGGTTGGACAATGCTAAGAAAAGTCTGGAAAGAGGGCATCAGAGGCCACACATGTCGATTGCACCTGCTGTGCAAGATTGGCTTGGCTAGGTCAGGGTAGGTCCCATATTGACTTAAACAAGTGGAGATGGTTTGGTCAGCTTTTGACAGCAGATCAGCTAAGATTGGCTATGTGTGCGTGTGTTTAAGTAAAGCTTGTATTCAGCCAGAAGGGAGCCTGACTTCAATTTTATATCCAGTATCTCTAGAAGAAGTGGCATGCAACAGATTTGCCGGTAGGAGGGAGGGATGGAGGAACATGGCAATAGGGATAAATGATGTCTTGTCTGGGACCGGAATTACCTCTGGGAAGCAAGACTTGGGAATGGAAGGAAAATATATGAGGGGCAAGGACATGCACATGTACACACGTGTGTGCACACATGTACCCTAGGCACACATACCAGGCACATATACACACAGCAGGCACACACAGACCATGCACACATACCATGAACACACACACCAAGTGCACACAGACCATGCACACAGCATGCACACACATACACAATAGGATACATGCACACATATATGCATACACATACACACACGCCAGACACACACATGGACACAATAGGCACACAGACCATGCACACAGCATGCACACACATACACAATAGGATACACACACGTATATATGCTTACACATACACACACACCAGACACACATGTACATAATAGGCACACAGACCATGCACACAGCATGCACACACATACACAATAGTATATGCACACATGTATATACACATACACACACACCAGACACACATGTACACAACAGGCACACAGACCATGCACACAGCATGCACACACATACACAATAGGACACACACACATGTATATACGCATACACATACACACACACCAGACACACACGTACACAATAGGCACACAGACCATGCACACAGCATGTACACACATACACAATAGCACACGCACACTTGTATATGCTTACACAGCAGGCATACACAATAGGCACACACACCATGCACATATACCATTACACACAGCCTGCACACACACACACAAGTGGCCTACTCTACACTGTATAGACTTTCTCTAGCACAGCCCATGGTACCCACAGCAGGTGGCTCCAGGGGCGGAAGGAACTGGTTGGTACCTGCCTCTGGAGGGTCTGGAGAAGACACAGGAGACACACACGATGCCTGGTTTTCCCTTTTGAGATGATCTTGGGGCCC
This sequence comes from Dama dama, assembly GCF_033118175.1. Classification (NCBI taxonomy): domain Eukaryota; kingdom Metazoa; phylum Chordata; class Mammalia; order Artiodactyla; family Cervidae; genus Dama; species Dama dama. The sequence continues at coordinate 93,798,174 of NC_083695.1, read as the reverse complement.
CAGTAGCCATGTTGTGTCTGACTTTGTTTGTTGCTCAGTTCTCAGTCATGTCCGACTCTTTGCAACCCCCGTGGACTGCACCACGCCAGGCTCCCCTGTCCTTCACCATCCCCTGAAGCTTGCTCAAACTCGTGTCCACTGAGTCAGTGATGCCATCCATTAACCATCTCATCCTTCACCGCCTCCTTCTCCGCCTGCCCTCAATCTTTCCCAGCATCAAGGTCTTTTCCAATGAGTTGGCTCTTCGCACCAGGTGACTCTGTTAATTCCAAACTGAAAAAAATCTGTGGTCACTCAGCATGTGCTCTTCCAAGATAATCTTCGAGGAAAGAAGCCCATGAACTGTTACAAACTTTAAGGAGTAAAACCTCTTGAAAAGCTCCCTCGCTTGGAATCAGCAGTGTCCACATATTTTCCATGTTGAGATCTGTGTTGCGGTGTGCCCTGTACTTGCAATGGGAGATTTAGTCACCTCTCTGACTAAATGACTTCTTTATGAGAAATACTGGTATTTTAAATATGTTATCCTTGCCCTCAGCACTTCTTTCTGTTGCTGAACCTTCTTGGGGCAAAAGTTGTTCTAGGCATCACACCTCAATATGCAATCCTATTCTTGAAAAAATGCTCCTATTCACCCCAGCAGGGGCAAATTCAGAGCAAGTGGTCTTAATATGCAGCAAGAAATCTACAGACAACTGAATCCAATTTGCATTGCTTTAGCTGTGCTAAAATTCCAGTCTCCAAAGGATAAATGCAAAAAAAAAAAAGGGGGGGTCTATCTTTGTATGTTTAATTATCTGACTTTTAACTAGCAAAGTTATAATTGCTACAATGAGCATTTAAAATATTTTGGTCAAAAGCAGTGAGCATTTTTCAAATTACTGCTAAGAAAACTATTTGAGCAAATAAAAAACATAAAAAAAAATAAGACCAGAGAAATTAATTTTCTGGAATGGTTAAAATGAGAGGTAACATAAATTATTAGCATCTTGTGATTCTGTTTAATCCACCAACATTCCCAGAAGCCCCATACTTAATACAAATATATTTACGTAGTTTTTAGAAGCAGAAAGTTAAAGTGTGAGACAGAATGCCATCCTAAAGGATATCCATTTAAATTACAGGTAAAACTGCCATCTCCTCTCACTAAAGGATATCCATTTAAATTATAGTTAAAACCATACAGTATTCTTTCAACGGCCTAATGCTGCATTTAAAAGGGAAATTCAAAATGTAAGTTTCATTGTTTTACATGGAAGTTCTTGATAAACAGTAAAAATGGAGTGTCTGTAAAAAAATGCATTGTTTTCAACCTTATGGGGAGAAATGAATGTTATTCTTCAAATTTGCTTTGCCTTTAAATGTGTGGAAGGACTGGGCTCCGGTACAATGCCACTCCAGAAGCAATTTATTGATTTAAAATAATAGTAATGTGCACTTTCGAATCTTACCTCTGAAGACCTTGAACATGAAATATTCTGAAGAAAACATCAAGAAGAGACATATGACTCAAAGAGAGCAATTTGTGAATTTGTTTCCAGGTCCATTTATTATTTTTTCTTTTGCGGGGTGGGGGGGGTGGGGGGGTGGGCTATGTGCATTCTAAATATCTCTCACAAATGTTTGTTCAAGGAATACAATTCAGACTTTCAAAGAACGCACACAAATGAAGGACTTTGTACAATAACAAAATATTTGTGCATCTCAGGTAGGAGGCAAACAAAAAAACCAGGGCAACATGTTTAGAGGTTTTAATCTTTTGTTTCATCAAGGCAATTGTCAAGCCTACTGTCATACACCTTCAGAATGAAAACCAGAGGACTGCAGAATAATTTATTTTGTATTAAGAAATGCATTGATAAGCTTTATCAAGGATCCCCATTTTCACTAGTTTTTGTAAATGCCAAAGATATTCCTTTTGCATTAAATAAAACAGAGGAGAGAGAAAGAGAGAAGTCCCCTGACAGGTTACCTGGAATTCAACATACAAAGACTCTCAGAGCCATGCGGGTTCTTTGCAGAATCACATTACCTACCTATTGCAAAGCTTCAGGTCTGTGGGGAATGTTCATTTTCGCTCCAGTCCCGTCCCCGGGTCCCACCTCCTGGAACAATAATGGGTGTCAGGTAGAGTTTGGAGGAGATAGGATTAAGCTATCACCCCCCCTGCGGTGTGTTAATTTATTGCTTCAGACATTTTCATATCTGATTCATTTTCACCCACTCCGCTGCGGCTGCAGAAAGTTCTCGGGCTCTGCCGGTCCAAGTGGCCCTGGAGTGTGAATCCTTGGCACCAGGAAATGGCTTTCTTCACAGCACACGCGCAGGTTCGACCCTCGGAGGGCACAGCCGTGCTCGCCCCCGGAGCAGGGAATCGCTGTGGCCCCCGGCGCACGCGCCGGCCCGGGCGTGAGGCCTAGGTGTGACACCAGCCCCAAAGAGGGGCTTTTTAGGAAACAAGAAAGGAAATTGTGCTGCCGCCCCAGCTCCCAGTGCTAGACGTCTTTAGGAAATGGTGTGATTTCCTCGAGAAAAATACAGGGTCACAGCTGCTTGGAATTTACATCAAAAATACAATTTTTGTTCTGCAAAGATGAACCTGCTGGAGAGGTGTTTGTTTCTGCCTGCAAACGATGCCCCTGTGTTTCTGTCTCTCTTCAGCTTTGCCCCAGGTGCAGCTGGCTGTGTGTTTGGGGTGGAGGCAGGCAGACCTCCCAGGGGTCCAGACAGGGAGGACTTGGCGGGGGAGACAGAGCTGTGCAGGGTTATTCTGCTCCTCTCAAAATTCCTCTAGGCTGATTTTAAAAGAAGACTTCATCTGGACATCTCCGTGGGGCCCGCGGAGGAGGAGATGTTTGCAAACGAGAGAGGCGGGTGGAGCCCAAGTCAGAACCCGGGGAAGCATCCGGAAGCCATCTGTGTCTTGAGGAGGATCAGGGGCACTTGCTGTCTGCCCACCTCCCTTTGCACACATCTCCCAGGGAGAAAAAACAAAAAAGCCAAGTTTCTGATAAAAGCAGCTGGTGAGGCTCCTGGGCGAAGGGAGAGGCCTCTGCTCCCCGCCCTCTGCAGAGGTGGGGGACGCATGGCTTCCGAGGATAATCACAGGGACGAGGCTTCTTTCCATCAGCACCCCTCTCTTTACAGACTGAGCTTACAGCTCACCTGGGAGAGCTAGGCAGAAAACCTAGCTTCGTTTTATATCGAAGCCTCTTACTTAAAAAGCTGGCAGATAACTGGAGCAAATTTTTACTTGTTTTCCTTCCATGAACAAACACAAGCCCTCATCGTTCTAGGAGCAGTGGTGACCGCATGGCTCAGGGGTGTCTTTGGGTCTTCCTCTTGGGCCACTGGTTTGAAATCTCAGGCCACGGCTTTTATTAGCACACGCGTCTGACTTGCTAGTTAGGAGGTAATTGCCGAGTCATATGTCAGGAACACAGACCAAGCGCTGTCTAACATGATGTGAAAACAAAAAATGCCTCAGAAGCCCTGTTTTTGGTGGTGGTTATTAAAATTCCAAAGGTCCTGTGAGTATGGTGATGGCAGGGCAGGTGCCCAGGTCCAGGGCGCAATGCACAAGAGGGAATATATACAGGTAATATACATACATCTGGCATCTATGAGAGTTTAGGTCTTGCATAAAGCAAGCATTTAGAAAGTAACCAATTATCAAAGAATGAAATGCAATTCATATGGGGACCCACGGCCTTCAGATGAGCAGTTTAAATGCCTTCACTCACTGGTCCAGGCCAAGGTAGATCCAGAAGTCCTCTCTTCAACTTTATTGAATTTCTATGAAGATGGCAGGCTAAAGTGATTTTTAACACTTATTAATTGGATTTATGATTTCTGTGTCATCCACCCTGTTTCTGACATTAGGAAATATTCAACATGAGGGAATCACTCAATGACTTAAAAAAAAAAAAAAAAAAACTACACTATAAAACATTTCAGTCTCTTCTCTTTCTGAAATCCATAAATGGCTAATTTAATCTCAGTCACACAACTGGAATCCATGAGTTTCATCTGTTAATTATCTGGCAGTGTTTTGATGTTTTAAATCATGATGATATAGCATGTGGCCAGGACCCCGGCTTTCATGGTGGAGATTGACTCTAGCCGGAGGCCCTGGGCTTGTCCTGGCTTTTTCGGTAAAAACATAACATCTTTACCTTGGAAGCTGCAGTGTAGATGAGGCCGCATTTTGTGAATGCTGTTTCTGTATCTGAAAGAATTAGAAAGCCTTGCAGCCACCAAGCCGAGCCTGCGATCGGGAGACCCAGAGCACATTGATCACCCATAGAGTTTGGGAACTAACTGTGAGATGCCCCCAAAATGTTAAAAAAGGCAACTTGTATAGAAAGGATTTTTAACAATATTCAGAACCAGTTGTGCATTTTTTTTTCTGTTGAAGAACTCTCCATAATCATCTCTCTTTGATTTTACAGCTGGAATAAAGGAGTCAAAAATAGTTCACTGCTGTTTTTTAGCCTTTCAAAATTTGATAACAAGCTCAATTTCAGCATTTGTGACAAAGATGGCTGTGTTGATTTTCGGCCTTTTGGAGGTCAGATGGGTAGTGTGACTCGGGAGGGGAGGAGAAGGAGCCAGATATTTGTGTGTGTGTGTGTGTGTGTGTGTGTGTGTATGTAAATCCATCTTTCTCACTCCCTCTCGCTCCTCACTCTCCAGCTAATTAACAGCACGCCTGTTAGCCGGCTATATTTTATCTGCGACTTAGGGGCTTGCTGTGGTTTTCCGGGAGGCTGCTGCTGATGGAGCCGAACGTCTGTGTGTCTGGTTACGAGGCAACGGCTCGGCACAGCGGGGCCAGCCTGTGGTACCTCGTGTATCCACTGTGCGTTGGCCCTGGATGTTTCATTTCATATATCATTCCCAACTCGCAGGGCTGTTTCCTGAAGTCAAATAGCCCTCTCCTTCACGCCCATTCTCACAAATCATTTTGTAATCCAACTCCCCAAGCCGCGTGAGGACCAGGCAGGGCAATAGAAGGCGCAGTGGCGGCGGAGGGGCTGGGACCAGCCAGCCCGGATGTGGAGGAATGTCTCAGCTCCCTACCTGCCAGCACGGCCACACCACGGGCCACCTAGGCTGGGCTGTCGTTTTAATTTTTCATCTCAACGTGACTGCGGAGGTGGGGGGACGTGGGCTCAGCGGGTCCCCTCTGTCTCAGCCTCTGGATCTCTGCCTTGGGAGCTCAGCTTTACTACAAAGCTTTGGGCTTATTTGGGCCTCAAATCCAAAAATAAAGTTCAAGCCGTCGGATGGGAAAATAGACCACCTAGACAGACACCCCCTAACCACAGTGCCGGCTGCTGTCACTAACCGGTCCTTGGCAGGCTGTCACCACTGCCCTGGGGCTGTGAGACAGGTGGTGGCCGGACCCCAGGAGAGGGTTTGTCCTGGGCTCTGGGAGTCAGCCGCTGTCTGCCATCTTGGCGGCTGCAGGCGAGCTCCTGCCTGCGCTCAGAGCTGGGCGGCCAGACATCTAGTCCTGTGCGGACCCGGGGATGCTCTGGGCAAGGTTACACGGCTCAGTTCCTCAGTCGTGTCTGACTCTTTGTGACCCCATGGTCTGTAGCCTGCAAGATTCCTCTTCCCTGGGATTCTCTAGGCAAGAAAACTGGAGTGGGTAGCCGTTGCCTTCTCCAGGGGATCTTCCGGAGCTGGGAAATGAACCTGCACCTCCTGAATCACCTGCCTTGTAGGCAGATTCCTTACCCCTGAGCCACCTGGGATGCCCGTGGGCAATGTTAGCTTCTCTTTTTCTGTATTTACTTTTAATCCAGTTAATTCTGAAGGAAATCAACCCTGAATATTCTTTGGAAGGACTGATGCTTAAGCTCCAGTACTTTGGCCATGTGATGGGAAGAGACGATTCACTGGAAAAGACCCTGATGCTTGGAAAGATTGAAGGCAAAAGGAGAAGGGGGCGACAGAGGGTGAGATGGTTAGATAGCACCACCAACTCAATGGACATGAGTTTGAGCAAACTCCAGGAGATAGGGAAGGACAGGGGAAGCCTGGCGTGCTGCAGTTCATGGGGTCACAGAGTCAGACACGACTCAGCGACTGAACAGCAACAGTGATTTGTTTTTAATATTTTGAACATATTTTTTAAAAGAAGTATTGGGAAGAAAACACAGCAGGGTAAGAAGATGAGCCTTACTCACCCTCTCCTACCATCAGATATTAATAACTAGTCACACAAACATCTGTACTTGCTAAAGCCTCCATCATTCACTTACACTGGGGAGTCCACGGTGTTCAAGGAGCTTAAACACGACGTGTCATGCTAACCCAAGTATGCCAAATACAGAAGATATTTATATAAAAGTACCAATTTCATACCAAAAGAATAAAATTTAAAAAAATAGATTAACATTTAAAGTTAATTTTTCCTCTGTCCTCCCATTAATTGGTTCGGGGCCTGACATACGGTGGTCTCCATGGGCCTAGCTCTGGCATTTTCTGACTTGGAGGGCTGATCCCCTGACCCCACCTCTCCAACCCTGCGTCATCTGGAGTGTGAGGTGGGAAGATGAGGGTTCACGCCAGCAGCCTCTGTCCCCGTTTCCCAGACGTGCTCATGATGCTAAAGGCCAGGTGCCTGCTGGCCCTGCAGGACGTCTGCGCAGATTTCCTCCACTGAGATGCTAGTAAGTGGCAGTCTTCATAACCCGCCTGTTGTCCCTGCAGGAACGCTCTGCTCCCTGGGCCTGCAGTGGGCCCCCCGAGGGCAGGAAGGTGACTCCTGAGGGATCCTTGGATCCTAAATGTGACCCTGCCCTCTGCCCTGTAGGATGCCGCGGGAACTGGGGAGAAGCTACGTTCGCCTTTCCTGGCTCAGAAGAAACCGAGGTATCCCCCCGGAGCTGAGGAAGAACAGGCCTGGGTCCAGAGAGAGACAGAACGCTGAATGTCGCTGGGCGCAATAGCGCTGCTTCTCCCAGGCTTGTCCACCCATGTGGCGGTGACGATGGCCCTTCAGCCACGTGTCACGTCCAAGGAGTCAGAAGCCCTGCCTTCCCCACCCCCACCAGTCTCGCCGCCCCTACACCCAGAATCCCACTCTGAGCCTCAGCCAGGGGACCGCCTCTCCAGCGCTCCGCATTCCGACCTGGGCTCTGGATCTCAGCTCTCACCCTGCTTCCGAAAGGAGGACGTTGTCAGGCTTTGTCCTTTAGCTTTTTCTGTCTTTCTTCTCTATTTTGATATTATGGCACACTGTCCTTTGGAAAGAAAACCACATTTATTCATATACTACATTTTCAAAGAAAGTGCCATGGACCTTGAATATTGTCAACATTAACGTAGGTAAATATAGAATATTTTAGTAATATCTTTTTCTTAAAAAAAATGAAGACAATATTTTAGAGTAGCTTTCGACTTACAGCAAAATGGAAGGAAAGGCCCAGAGATGTTGCACCTGCCCCTACACCTACCTGTCCCCACCCATGCACAGCCTCCCCGCCATCCACATCCCCCAGCAGATGGTGCATTTGTCATAACTGTTGAACCTAAACGGACACGTCATTGTCACCCAAAGTCCACGGTTGACATTAGGGTTGACTGTTGCTGCCATGCACTCTATGGGCTTTGACAAGTGTATAATGGCACGCATTCAAGATTATGGCGTCACATGGAGCCATTTAATTGCCCTAAAGCATCCTCCGTGCTCCTCCTATTCGGCCTTGCTTCTTCCCTCCAAACCCTGGCAACCACTGCATTTTACCATCTCCATGATTTTTACCTTTTTCTGAACGTCACGTAGTTAGAATCAAATAATTTGTAGCCTTTTCAGAATGGCTTTTTTTTCCCCCTTGGAAATATAAATTTAAGTTTCTTTCATGACTTTTCATGGTTTGATATCTCATTTCTTTATATTGATGAATAATACTCTATTACATGGATGTGCCAGCTTCTTCTTCACCTATTAAAGAGCACGTTGGTTGTTTCCAAGTTTTGGCAACTATCAATAGACCTGCTATAAACACTGTGTGGAGGTTTTGTGTGGACACAGCTTTTAATTCCTTTGGATAGATACCAAGGAAGGCAATTACTTTGGTTTTCAAATCTAGATTTCCTTGGTTAAGGAGACACTAACTATGGTCAGCTGAAATTTTGTTGTTGTTACTTAGTTGCTAAGTTGTGTCTGACTCTTTGAGATCCCATGGGTTGTAGCCCTCCACCGCCTCCTGTGTCCACGGGATTTCGCAGGCAAAAATATTGGAGTGGGTTGCCATTTCCTTCTCCAGTGGATCTTCCCTACCCAGGAATCGAATCCACATCTCTTGCATCTCTTGTATTGGCAAGCGAATTCTTTACAACTGAACTGAATAATGCCCCTCAAATATATCAGTGTCCTAATCTTCAGATGTGGTGTTAGAGAAGACTCTTGAGAGTCCCTTGGACTGCAAGGGGATCAAACCAGTCTATCCTAAAGGAAATCAGTCCTGAATATTCATTGGAAGGACTGATGCTGAAGTTGAAGCTCCAATACTTTGGGACCTGATGCAAAGAGTTGACTCATTGGAAAAGACCCTGATGCTGGGAAAGATTGAAGGCAGGAGGAGAAGGGGATGACAGAGGATGAGATGGTTAGATGGCATCACCGAGTCGATGGACATGAGTTTGAACAAACTCTGTGAGATGGTGATGAACAGGGAGGCCTGGTGTGCTGCGGTCCATGGGGTTGCACAGAGTCAGAAAATGACTGAGTGACTGAACTGAACTGAATCCTCAGGACCAATCAGCATTACTTTAGGTAGTAAAAGGGACTTTGCAGATATGATTAAGTTAAGGATCCTGAGGTCAGATTATACTGGATCCCTTGGTGGGCATGATATCATCTCAAGTGTCCATCAAAGAGGGCCAGGAGGATTTGAGTTGTTAGTAGGAGAGTTGACAAGCAAGAGGTTGGAATGATTCAAGGAAGGGGCTGAGCCTTTAGACGCAGATGGGTCTAGAGCTGGGAAAGGCACAGAAGGGACTCTCCACGAGCCTTCTGGAGTGCAGGCCTGATTTTAGACTTGATTTTAACTTCTGACCTCAGAACCGAAAAAATAACTCTGTTGCTTTCAGCCACTAAGTTTGTGGTCATTTGTCATAGCAGCAATGAAAATCTAATACCCTAGCAAGGAATGCACTCCTCCTGGGAACTTGAGTCTTCCATCCTCATGGGAACTCCAGCTATCCCCATCCTTAATGGTCCTCTGCTAGTCTTCCTTTCACTCTAGCAAAACCCACATGTTGTACTGGGAAGGTAGAGAGAGAACTCTGATCTCTGTGGATGGCACGAGCCAATGCAAATCTTTTCTGAGGTTCAAAAGAGTGTGTTTTTCAGTCTTGATGGATAAAAAAAAAATGTGCGCCTTTGTACTCACTGATTGGCTGCCCACTTACTGCTTCTGGTTGGGCTTAACCCCAGGAAAGTCTCTTGAGAAACGCCAATCAAGTGACAGTGTCCAACCAGCAATATTTGGATAAATTCTGGGTAAGCAACCAGGGTTTTAGATGCCCTTCCAACCCAAACGTGGGAGCTGTGTGAAATTTACACATCGTTCCTCAGCGGTCTGCGGGATCTGCGGAGGTTGTGAAATGGGAACAAGGAGAGGCCTGGAGAGCAGCCCCAGTCATGACCCTGGGGCAGGGGAAATTGCTTAAAACCCCATCGTAAATATGTCCTGCCCCTCTGATGCGGGGCCTTGCAGAGAGAACAGGGCTGATCTGCTGGAGTATGTGCCTCGAGCAGCATTTTGTGTGTTTCTCAGCCAAGAGTGCACAAACCAGTGAGATAGGGGTGACCAGGCACCCGCAATAAAACCCCCTTACAGTGCTTCTCACCACGGAGTCTCACTAGGTTCCCTGGTAAATTCTGAGTTCTGTCCGACTTTTGATCATCTACTTCCTGATTTCTAGGCTTCCTAGCCTTTGTGGAATGGTACTTCTCATGAGATTTTTCAACCAAAGAGGTCTGGAAAGCCACCTAAATTGCATGAGGCTCACACATGTCTAATAGTTTCTTCTCTCTACTCAACTCCTCTTCAGTCTTTCTGGGATGAAGCTTCTTCATCCTATGAATAGGATGAATCATCTTGGGGATTCCAGCCTGATAGTAACAAACATCATTTTTGTACATCCCTACTTACATTTTGGGCTTCCCAGAAGGCTCAGTGGTAAAGAATCTGCTTGCTAATGCAGAAGATGAAGGAGATGCAGTTTCGATCCCTGGGTGGAGAAGATCCGCTAGAGAAGGAGATGGCAACCCACTCCAGTATTCTTGCCTGGAGAATCCCATGGAGAGAGGAGCCTGGCGGGCTACAGTCCATGGGGTCACAAAAGAGTCTGACATGACTTAGCGACTGGGCACATGCATGCACTTACATTTTGAGTTTTTGAAACAGCTTACAAGCTGTGCATTGCCTATATTTTTACAATTTTTGATAAGCTGATTAGATTCAACAGTAGACAAGACATCAAACAACGGTAAAATTTATTAATGGGATGCACTTTATCTTTCTCTCTCTCTCTCTCATATACACACATACACATACATGCTCCCATGGAAGCATAGATAAGGCTCAGTGGCTTCAATTTACCTTTGAAACTTCATCTTTGACTCTCCAGAAATTGTATGAAATGTGGCAGGAGAAAAGTCAAAAGAAAAATGTGCTGAAAGTAAAGACTCAATTCTGATAAATGCAGCTCCTTTTTGCACCATTCCGGCTGTTGGAAATGATTCACTAACAGTCAGGTCACCCCTGTACTTTTTAGATTTGCATCAAAAGAACAGGAAAGAGGATCAAACCTCGGCTATAATTCTGAATCATCCTCGAAATCCTTGCTGCCAATTTAGCATAACATTAGAGACTTTTCCAATTGATGTGAAGTTATACAATAGAAATGCTCTGGGCTTCCTATGGGTTTCCAAAATAGCCATTTAGGAAGAACTGATCTCTGTTGTAATTTATCCAAAACTGGTTCTTTGCTCTGTGTATTCCATGAGCAGGTAAAGTACAAAGAGAATTAAGGGGCCACATGGTGGCCCGAGGAGAAAATTTCTACAACTTGGGGACTGCCATAAATGCCATGAAGTGCCTTAAAACCTTTTAAAAATAATCAGTCCACTAAAACACTGGAAAAAAGAATCAAGAAAGATAGCGAATCAGAAATTGGTAGGAATCTCTGAGAAGCAGAAAGAGATAAGAAGCAAAATGAGAAAAATCTTAGTCCACAGCCTGGGAAGGAGACCCCTGAGAATGGGAACTATGGAAAACTTGGGGGCTCATCCTGGGGGCTCTGCCCCAGCGCAGCATTTGCAGAAGCCGTGCTGATGGGAACATATTAAAATTAAAGAGGGAAATGGAATACTCTCACTATGGGGATAGATATGTATATTGCCATTCAGAGAGCTATCAATAATTATTCTTGAACTTTGTGAAGTTCCTACATACTGTGCTTAGAATTTTAGAATATTCATGTCTTCCTGGTATATTGAACATTTATCAACATACAGTTCACCTCTCTTTGTTCTCCCTGATGTGTTTATATTAGTTTATTTCCTAGCTATAGTTTTTCATTATTTTACTTTCTACTTTTTTGTATTCTTATGTCTTAGATATGTCTCTTATAAAAGTATCAATATCTATATTTAAAAATTAGTCTGATAATCTCTGTATTTTAATTGGGAATTTAAACCAAGAACACTTATTTTTATTACTGACATGCTCAGGTTGTTTACAAAAGAGTACATTTGTTTTCTGTTTATCTGACTTTATTTTTTTGGGCTCTAGAATCACTGCAGATAGTCACTGCAGCCATGAAATTAAAAGACGCTTACTCCTTGGAAGAAAGCTTGTGACCAACCTAGACAGCATATTAAAAAGCAGAGACATTACTTTGTCAACAAAGGTCCGTCTATTCAAGGCTATGGTTTTTCCAGTGGTCATGTATGCATGTGAGAGTTGGACTATAAATAAAGCTGAGCACCAAAGAATTGATGCTTTTGAACTGTGGTGTTGAAGACTCTTGGGAGTCCCTTGGACTGCAAGGAGATCCAACCAGTCCATCCTAAAGGAGATCACTCCTGGGTGTTCATTGGAAGGGCTGATGCTGAAGCTGAAACTCCGGTACTTTGGCCACCTCATGTGAAGAGCTGACTCATTGGAAAAGCCCCTGATGCTGGGAGGGACTGGGGGCAGAAGGAGAAGGGGATGACAGAGGGTGAGATGGCTGGATGGCACCACCAACTCGATTGACATGAGTCTGGGTAAACTCCGGGAGTTGGTGATGGACAGGAAGGCTTGGTGTGCTGTGATTCATGGGGTCGCAAAGAGTCGGACATGAGTGAGTGACTGAACTGAACTGAATTCTGGCTGGCAGCTTTTTTCTTTTTGCTTGGAACTTTCCAGATAGTAATCCATGGACTGGTGGCTTTCACTGTGTCTTCTGAGAAGTCTGCTGTCAGTGCAATGTGTGTGTCGTGTCTGACTCTTTGTGATTCCCAGGAACTGTAGCCTGCCAGTCTCCTCTGTCCATAGAATTCTCCAGGCAAAAATACTGGAGTGGGCTGCCATTTCCTTCTCCAGGGGGTCTTCCCGGCCCAGGGGTCGAACCTGAGTCTCTCACATCACATGCAGATGCTTTACCATCTGAGCCCCCAGGGGGGCACTGACCCTTTGTATGCTATTTCTATTTTCTTTCATCTCCTCTTGTTTGAAGAACCTCTCTTTGTTTAAATGCCATCTTTCATTTCTGCCTTCCTTCCTGAAATGGAAGTGTTGATCATCTCATTTATATACTCAAGTCTGCTCTAACCTGACCTGATCCCACATACCTTGTGGGCAAGGTGAGAGCACTTTGCAGATCCAAGTACTCTTACCAATTATCTGCCTACAAACTAAGAGAGAAGCAGAATCATCAATCTCCTTCATATACTTGGAGATTTCAAAGAACGTCCACCGCTCCAATGAATTTTTCAAACTTGAGGCAGAGGCCTTGTTTGATCCCTGTCTTCTACTTTCCAGGGTGTCTCTGCAGAGGTTTTGGCAGGAGCTTAATAAATATTTGCAAATATCTAAGTTATACAGACTGGGGATTTTAGTATGTACAAGAATGAACATCTGAATTTGACATTAAAGGGAGAAATCGCTTATTAAACTACATGAATTTTTTTTTTCCACACTATAAAAATTGGAAGCCATTCAATTCTCTCATAGGAAATTCCTGTTTAAATTGGCCCCACCTGCTCAGGTCCTCTATTGAACATGAGTAGATTTGAGGAAGGTGTGTGGGACAGACTGATGAAGCCCCTACCTCCCGGTACTCACTCCTTCCTTGGAGTATGAGTGGGACCTGTTCATGCTTCTGCCCAAAAGTATGCAGTAAAGGTGATGGGAAGCATGGATTGTATGACAAATTCATTACATTCACCTTGCTGAGTGGCTCTTTCCCTTGATGGCTGAAGAAGAAAATTGTCCTATTGTGAGCATCATATGGAGAGAGCCACGTGGCTAGGAGCTGAGGGCAGCTTCTGATCCACAGCCAGATAGAACCCGAGGTCCTCCATGCTTCAGCCACAAGGAGATGAAGACCACTGATGACCAAGTGAGATGAAGAGTGGACCCTTCCCCAGTCACGCCTACAGAGGGGATGCCAGCCCGGGCCAAAACCTTGACTGTGGCCCTGCAGAGAACCCAGCTAAGCTGCACCCACAGAGATGGTGAGATGATGCACGCGTGTTGTGTGAAGCCACTAAGTTTGTGGTAACACAGCTACACAGCAGCAGATAACTACTAAGAGATCACAGAAGGGTTCTGAGAATCTCCTCTTCAAGATAATCTGCCAGGATCTTCCAAAGTAGTGCAGATATTAGAGAAGAGTGACCGTACCCCCCCCCCCCACCTTTTTTAAAATATCTTGGCTGTAGATTCTGCATCACAGTTATGTGGCTGGCAAACTCTAGAGGAAAAATTGTGAGGCACCCTTGGAATGCGAGCTGTGGATTTTGGCAGAACACTGGAAAGTGTATAGTGAGTTCTGCCATCTGTACCCAGAATCTTCACATCATGCAGAGCAGAAAAATAGAACATTGCTTGGGTTCACATTGCTGGGGAAGCATCGAGAGGCCATGGCCTTCAAGGAGGGGCTCAGGTAGTGGCGGAAATGACAGCATCTCATGTCCCAGCCCTATCACAAAGAATAAAACATCTGTCTAAATACTGCATAGAGCACATTTTCAAAAATAAAGATATCCGAAGATATCACACACAGAACACCTTTCCACCTGCTTGCTTAAAATAATGTAGTCATTATGGCAATAAGTGTTTCTAATAAAGTATGAAAATGGATTGTTTGCTTTGCTGCTTGTATGAACTTTCATTTCTCTTTTTATGGTATTGAAGCTGACATTTGCTTATCCTTCATCAGTGGAATATTTAATTGAGTTCAATCTGAAAGAAGCAAGAGGAATTTTTATTTTATTTAAAACCTGTCTCTCATGTAAAAGTCCTGGGAAATAGGACAACGCCCATGGAACATGTGTGACTGTTAGAGTTACAAATGAGAATCTGGAGGGAGTCTTTGAAAGAAGAGGTGTCCCTGGCATGCGGCCAGCAACTGGGCTCGGCGATGTCGATAAGTTTTAAGTTGAGGCCGAAGATGCTTGTTTGGGGAACTCAAAGTAACCTCTGTGAGCAAGTGTGCATTCATTTTTGTGGTGGAATTGTTGCAAAAGTATGTGCACACCTTTGGCTTTTAGGTGATATTGGTTCATGCCATTCTCCTATTACAAAACCTTCAATGTCTCTCCAGGGAGGACGGGATTCAGTACAATCTCCTGAATATAGCAGACAAGGACGTCCATAACCCACACCTGGCCCTCCTCCTTCCCTACCTCCAGCGACCTGTGTCTACCCAAGCCCCACTGTGGCACAAGGAATTTTTGGTTGCCTTTGCCTGAATTCCCCATTCCTGTCATACACACTCAGCTTTGCATGTGCTTGTCTCTGGTCCTCAAATCCTCTTCCTTGTAATATCTATAACAGTTTTACTCCCATTCCGAAGTCTGATGTAAACGTCACTTTTCCCAGAAGTGTTTCTTAAAATCATTATGTGTGTTTGTGCCGCAGTTTGGGCAACACAGGCACTTATCCTTGGCCTGACATCACTGGCCTATCTTAGCTTCTTCCAGAGTGGGGGTGATATCACACTCATTGCTTAACACTAGCACATGTATGGGCTTCCCTGTTGGCTTAGCGGTCAAGAATCTGTCTGCAATGCAGAAGACGCAGGTTGGAACCATGAGTCAGGAAGATCGCCTGGAGGAGGAAATGACCATCCACTCCAATACTCTTGCCTTGGAAATCCCATGGATAGAGGAGCCTGGCAGGCTATAGTCCATGGGGTCGCAAAGAGCTGGACAGGACTGAAGCAACTGAACGTGGGCACACATTGCCGTGTCTCTCACAAAGTAGGTGCTTTAAAAACACGTCTTGGGGGAACAGATGTTTCAACAAATGAGGGAAGGAATTTGGGACTTTGATCTCTGGGAGAATGGTTTACCCAGGTGGATCTCTGTATCAGACACTCTCATAATGAGTGCTGGTTATCGCGAGGTCCATGGTTTCAAACCAGGGCAGCGTGATTTATGTTCCAGTTCTGTAGTTAGCATCCCAGCCTCCCCAAAGCGAACCTGCCAGGTTGACCTCCACTCTTCTTGAATTAGAACTGCAGCCAATAGCACGACTGTGCTCACACGGCCAGGAGAGTGAGAGGCATCCACTACACAGTTCTGCTGGGACTGGGGGCTTCCTGAATTTCCCTTGTGTCATTTCAGATTTTAGCACCGTCACGTGCCTAAGGGCTGGTACAGAGCTGCAAAAGCTCAACATTATGGGTCAGCAAGGTAGAGGCGGGAAATCGTCCCTTGCCACTTGACTGGGAACGTTGGTGGTACGCGAAACATAATTCCACGACCATGGTTAGAATCTTTGTAAAATGTTTCTTATTTTAAAATTCTAAGTTTTTAAAGGTCACTTTTGTGTGGCTACTAGTAACCAAGCTGCAGCATTTATAATTAAATTGTACGGGGGCCAGAGTTCTGAAATGAGCACGGTTCCCATCTCTGGAGGTTCCCAAAGGCAGGGTTGACAGATCTCCTCCTGCCTATGTGAGCTTATCTGAGGGAGCAGCTTGGGTTGTTTCTGAACCTTGGTTTATTCCATTGTAAATCCGGAAGGGGCCCTGCCTGCCCTAAAACACTGGTTCTTACCTTTTCAGAAAGGTCACCAACAGGAAGACCAGCACCAGACCCCACAAGGTCTGGCCCCCCGGTGGGTCTTCAGACAGGGGCCCCCAGGAGCTCACAGCGGGTGGACGTCGTATGTGTGAGCTACGGCAGGTCCTGTGATAGGTCAGGGACAGCCCCTTGATTGGAGATGAAAAGCAAGAGTGCTTCTACTGGTTTGCTGCCGAAACAAAGGACTGGGGCCGGGGGTCCTGGACAACAGGAATGGGTTCACTCTAGGCTCTAGGGGCTAGAAAACCAAGCTCAGGGTGTTGGCAGAGCTGGTTC
This sequence comes from Dama dama, assembly GCF_033118175.1. Classification (NCBI taxonomy): domain Eukaryota; kingdom Metazoa; phylum Chordata; class Mammalia; order Artiodactyla; family Cervidae; genus Dama; species Dama dama. The sequence continues at coordinate 93,781,574 of NC_083695.1, read as the reverse complement.
CCTCCATGGGCCGAGAGGGAGAAGCTGGTCCTTGCCTCTTCTTCATCTTTTGCTGGTTACTGGCAATCCGTGTGCTCCTTGACTTGTACAAACATCACCCTGATCTCTGCCCTCAGCCTTTCTGGAGATTCTTCCTGTGTGCCCATCTCTGTGTCTAGGTTCCCTTGCTCTATAAGGGCCCACCGCAGCGACCTTATCTTAACCTGAACATCTTCAAAGACCCTGTTGCCAAATAAGGTTGTGTGCACAGGGGCTGGGGGTTAAGACGTCAACATTTTTGTGGGTGCACACACCCTGACTGCTCTTCACATGGAGATTCTCTCTCCCTTGGCCAAACTCCAACAGCTAGGGGTCACTGATTAGGTGAATGGGAAGACTCCTAGGCAGTCAGATCAAGCCAGGGCCACTGGCTTCAACTTCTAGTGTCTTTCCCTTGGTGCAGACACCTTCTCAAGCTGTGAGCTGCCCTTTGAGCACCTCCCCACACCCCACTTCTGCATCTCACCCCTGCTCAAGCCCCTCAGTTGTTTCCAGTTGCTTGGACATCCAACTGGGCAAGGTGAGCTCAGTCTCCAGTAACATCCCCTGTTGTCCCCGGGGTATATCTTCTGCTCCTATCAGAACCCTGACTCCCGGATCTCTGGTCTTCACCCAAACTCTACTCTCTGAGGATGCCTACCTCCCTTCACCACCTTGCCATCTCCCAGTGGGCGCTGCATACTTGGAAGCCCCCCACTAGGGCTCGCACAAGCCCACCTCACCCTTGCACTCTGAGCTCTGAACTCACCCCATACTCATCGTATGGTGACTGCTGCTCTGCCAGGGATAATAGATATTCTCCGAGGCCAGGATCACAGCTTCAGTGATGCATGGAAGTTGCAGAGTCCCCTTCTAACCTTCACTGGAAGAGGACACTGTCAATGCCAGAGATGGACTTCAAGCAGGATGCGACCAGCCTGATGTGAGCAGTCCAGGTGTGCGGGTCACAGCCTGCCTCTCCCGCAGCGGGCATCTCACCCTGTGCCGAGCTCTTTCTGGAACTCCACTGTCTCTGCTGCTCTGGCCATGGCTGGAGCAGGGTCCTGGCCTCATTCCACATGAGCTGTGAGTGTCACCAGGAGGCCAAACCCCATAACATAAAATAAACCTCAGGGTCACCTCATTGGAAGATCTTCATCTTCTCCACAATATCATGACCTTATTTCTGTTACAAAGTGCACACTTTCCATGAACTTAAACAAAAATAGACTGAGAACCCTGCTTCACAGATCAGCCAAAAAAGCCAGCAAACTCACAGGACAGATGCCACGAGGATAAAGGAGCGTAGACAATAATTCCAATTCTGGTAATGAAGGCACAAAAGACCTTGGCTTTGGACTGTGAATTCCATCTGCCTGAATCTGGGTAACTCGCTTGCTTACATTCTCTGCTCTATTCTCTGGTCAGCAGCATGGTGATAAGAATCACCTCTTGCTTTCTCTGTCTTTGGCCATGTAAGCAAGGTCAACGTTCTCAACCCCCCCACCAGCATGCCAAGAGGAACACAAATGCCCATTTTTATCCAAGGGCCATGTCTCAGGAGTGCTTCCCTGGACAAACTCACTGGCCTTGAATCTTCAAAGTAATTGGGTGAGCGCCTCAAATTATACTCAGACCAAGACTGGAAGTAGCAACTGAGACAAAACCTCTATAACCTTGATACCAAAGCTTTCCAGTGTGTTTTGGAGCCCAAGCTGCTGTGGGCCACCTTCCTCTTGTGACTTCTCTTGGGTGGAAAGACTGGGACCCCAAGTACCTACATGTGTTCCTGAGCTGGCTTTGAGGGTGGAAGGTGAGCAAATTTGGAGCTGGTTGGGCTTTTTGAACATCCAGAGCAATGGTTTTCAAGCAGCATTTTCAGCCAGAGAAAATTTGTTCTAGTTAAATAAATCTTAGGGCTGAGTGTGGAAAACAGGTAGAGGGGAATCACTTTCATAAATGCAGTGCCAAAATCTTGGATCCCCACTCTCGGGCTACTGGTCTACCCACTCTAGATCCCCAAAGGAGGCACCTTGGGACCCCCAGGGCTCCATGGGCCCCGTGTAAAGATGCAGCTGGGGCTCACACCTCCTAATGCAGAGACATCCACCATGTTACTCATGCTGGGTGATTTACCTGCTTTTCCTGCAGGTCCCCAGTTCATGGGTTTCTCAGCCTTTAGGGGACATGCTGCTCAGATAGTTCCTCATCGTGTCCACGTGCTGTCGGCCGCTGACAGTTGGGCCCACCAACCCTCTTGAGTGTATCGCCAGCACAGATATCTGCCCCTTGTGAAGACCACCTTGGTGACCTTCTTCCCCAAGTTCTGGCTTCACATGAGCCCTCCCATTGCACACACTGCTCTTTAAATAATGGTCGTTCTGGGCTCTCGGTTGGCATGGTTACCTGCCTTAGAATCCAGTCCACGATGCTAATTCCCCCTGACAAGGCAGTGCCATAATGGACCATCCTGCTCCAAGGCTGACATCCCTCCATCTGGAAGCTGGTTGCAGCCAGAGCATCCATTTTCTTCTCACCACCGGGGCACACCATGGCCATGAATCCTTCCTGCTTTCCCCAGCAAACATTTGTAAAGCCACATCCCTCCCATCTTGTGCTTGTATAATTGATTTTTTAAAACCTAAATACAGAGCTCTCCATGCATCCCTGTTGAATTTTATTTGGTTTCATGTCATTCAACCGGACTTGCTCTTCTGAGCCCTGTGCTGTAAGCGAGCATGATAGCAAAAGTTCCCTCCCCGTGCTGTTTGGCCTACAGATTTGATACCTCAAGTGTCAGGGAAATGATGCTCTAGGTCAGGTCAAGTGCAAAGCTTTGCAGCCAGCACCGCATCAGCGCTCTCTCCTAGGCAGATATTAACTCATTGATCAGCGCTGCTCAGCCTGTTGTGAATCCACTTTACTGGCTGGGCACTGCTCACACTCTCCATCTAGTTCATACAAACACACAGCAACTGGGCCTCGTGTGGATCTTTAATGCAGTGCCATGAGGTAAGAGGAACATGGACGATAATTCCAATTTTGGTAATGAGGGCACAAAAGATCTTAGCTTTGGACTCAGGATTCTGTTTGAACGTGGGCAAACTGCTTATTTATATCCTCTGAGTTTGTTCCCTCAGCTGTAAAAAGGTGACAACGATTACCTGCTGTTTTCTCTATCTTTGGCCACGTAAGCAAGACCAATTCCCCCCAACCCTCATCAGCATGCCAGGGGGAACACAAATGCCCACTTAGAGCCAAAGCCCAGGTCTCAAGGATGCTCCTGGGGCTTCTCCTTGCCAGCTGACTTGGGATGCTCTGGTCCTCTCCCCCAGGCTATCAGTTACCCTGGCTTGGGGTTCTCTGCTTTCTTCTTGGTTGCTAACCCATCTAGCATCTGAACACTGGTTTATGGCCACCAGTAGGCTCTCAGTTTCGCCTCTTTTGGCTGCAAGGTCAGGATCTTAGCCTCTTTGAGTCTTGATGTTTCAATCTGTAAAACAGAGAAGATAATGTCTACCTGGTGAGATGACACACATAGGAAGCGGGGGTCTTGGAGCCAAGGTAGGACTCACTTACACATCACAGGGGCTCTGCATCTGCTTTTCCTGAGTCCTGGACCGGTGGGACTCACCTGGGCCTGGGGACAGCAGCAGCAGAGCTGGCATCTGCTGCCCGCCGAGCCTCTGGGCATCCTCCAGAGATAGGGGCTATTTTTTTTTTTTTCTGAATCAAGATTATTTAAGAGTATGATATTGTTCCTTCTTTCAGAAAAGTAGCAAAGGAAAACAAGCACTTGCTTGGAGTTGTTGATGCCCTTACCTACAGAGCCAGGGGTGGCTTCTTCTGCCATCTTGTGTGCCCTAGAATTGGCTGGTTAGGAATTTAACGTGGCATCCTTATTCAGTTTAAGTCTGGTTTTGGGGACTCGCTTTCTCTTTCCTAGAAAAGGTCACCTCTCCCCCATTTCAAGTGTGTTCCCTGGCCTCCATTATTTCCTGGAGGGCACCCAAGAGCAGCTCTGGGCTCCGGGTGGGTTCTCCCGGTGCAGGGGAGGGGTCTGGAGTCAGTCCTGGTGCAGCGGTCTCCTGGGCCTTCCTTCCCCTCCCATCTCACAGGTGGTCTGACAGCTGTAGGGGGTGAGATGTGACAGCCTCTGGTGCAGACCTAGCTAGGGGCTTTCAGGGTCCCCCTGAACCCCCTCCTCCCTCCAGCTTCATCCCACTCTTCCCTTCACACTACAGCCAAGCCGGGCACTCTCGCCCGGGACCCAGTCCCCTTTCAGGAGCTACTCTTCCTGCTCACCATGCAGTCTTCCTGCCAGACCCTGAGGCCAGAGCAAGGTTTGTCTTCCAGAGCACTGATGACAAGGCTGGAGCATCCAGACATCAGAGTTGGAAGTGTCCCCAAGTTCGACCTTCTCATTTCATAGACAAGTGGAAGAAATCCACATTCTCATCTCCAGTGGCCGGTGGACAGAGCCACCTCTTATCATGCTAGGCAGTGTCCTCCACAGAGCTTTGTTATCCCTCACGTAGCCTCGTGTAGAATGTAAATCATCTTTTATAACAAGTTACAGGCGGTGCTGATGGGCACACCTGTGAGGCCTGGGCAGAGCATCATGCAGGCGTGATCTCATTTCTTCATCTTTCATTCTTCCCATAACTGGAAGTTTGTACTCTTGACCAGCGTCTCCTCATTTCTCCTACCCCCGAGGTCCTGGTAACCACCATTCTAATCTCTGTTTCTGTGATTTTGGCTTTTGAGATTCCTCATATCAGTGAGATGATACACTGTGTGTTTTTTCCCGTCTGGCTTGTTGTATTGGGTAGTCTAAAAAATTCATTCCATTTTTTTCCATAAACTGTTATAGAAAAATTTGAACGAAACTTTTGGCCAACCCAACACTTAGCATAATGCCCTCAGAGTCCATTCATGTTGTCACATATGGCAGTATTTCCTTTTTTCTCATGGCTGAATACTATTCACTATATGTATATAATATATATTATATATATATATGTAGTCTTTTTTATTCCCACATGGTTCAGTGGGTAAAGAATCCACCTCCACCTGCAAAGCAGAAGATGCAGGTTCAATCCCTGGGTCAGGAAGAGCCCCTGGGGAAGGAAACGGCAACCCACTCCAGTATTCTTGCCTGGAGAATCCCGAGGACAGAGGAGCCTGGCGGGCTGCAGTTCACAGGTCGCGTCGAGTCAGACACGACTGGAGCGAATGAGCATGCATGCATACATTCGCCTATTAATGGACTCGTGGGTCATTTCCACACTTTGGCTATGAAGGCAGCACCTCATTCAAATGCAGAAGAGCAAGGGAGGAGCCTCTGAACCCCTCTGCTGGGTACTGAAGCCTCGGGCCAACGGGCTGTGTCAGCCTGGCACGCTGGCCGGTATTTCTGGTCCCGTGTTCTTACTGCAGAGGGAGGGAAATGCCGGTGTGCTGGTGCGGCCTGCCGTGCAGAGGAGGAGGGCCTGCCGCTCAGCGCCGTGGAGGTGCAGCTGCCGGGCGTCCGCTCCTGCGGAGCCAAGGTCCTACCCTCCTGGGGCAGCCACCCTGGTGTCTGAGCAAGGTCGGCTGCAGAGGCCTGGCCATTTCCTTCTGACTTGGGACAACCCCGTGGGCCTGCGGGTGGTCCAGGGCTCCTCGCTGAGCTGGGAGAGGCTTCTTCCAACTCTCCGCGCGATCGCTCCCTCCCTGCTTCTTTCATGGATATTGATCCCTAAGGAGCACTGTGCCCCTCATGGTTCAGTGAGGGCTGGGTTCCAGAGTCCAGCCCGCAGTGCCCAGCGCCTGCCTCTCTGAGGCTGTGTGAGCTAGCATGGCATCTGGCAGAGGGGAGCCCTCATGGAGGGCGAGGGTCACGAGGAGACTCACCCTGTGGATGGTGGAGGGGAGGTGCAGGGCCCTCAGCCCGTACCGAAATCACCCAGCACGCAGGAGCCGGGAGGGTGGGTTTCCTGAGACAGCAGCCCGGACGTAGGAAGGGCCCCAAATTCTTCACGGACCAGAGCTGGCCCAGGAGATACCTGATGTAGAAGGTGGCCAAGATGGGGAGTAGAGAAACACTGTGCTCACCTCCCCTTAAGGACATGCCCACATTACAACTACATATGGAGCAGCTATCTGAAACAACTTGAAGACCATCAGTAGAGATTTTTCACAACTACAGACATGAAAAAAGATACTATGAGAGATGGGCAGGAGGGGTGGAGACCCAGTGTAGTCAGGACTCATAATCCCAGATCAGTGACTCACAAACAGCAAAGAATATCAAACAGCATTCGTGTCCATCGATAGATGAATGGATAAATAGGTTGTGGTATATCTATAGGATGGAATATTACTCAACCATTCAAAGGAATCTTGTAATTTGGGACAACCTAGAAAGACCCTACATAATCCCACTTATATGTGGAATTTATAAAACAAAGCAAGGTGAAAACAGACTCAAAGATACAGGTAACAAGCCAGCGGTTGCCAGAGGGGAGGGGAGCTTGTGGGGAGAAACAGGTGAAACGGATTAAGAGGTACAACCCTCTAGTTATAAAATAAATACTCCACAGGAATACAGCATGCAGCATGGGGAAAACAGTCAGTAACACTGTAATGGCTTTACACGGGGGCAGAAGGTGACTAGACTTATACGTGATCATTTCATAATGCATGCACACATCAAACCACCTCACAGCACACCTGAGACTAACATGATACTGTTCGTCAGCTACATTGCAATTAAACAACAGAAGCCTGGTGTGTTTGCATTAACTTATTCACAGTCGGGAACAAGTTTCATGTTGTCCTTTAGCAAGGGATGACTAGCCTACTTTTAATGACAAGGGTACTGCCATGAACTTGGGCGCAGAGCATCTCTGTGACCCGGGCTCTCAGCTTTCCCAGGACATGATGGGGAGCCACTCCAGAGGCTGGGCCCTCAGCATGTGAGTAGGTGAGTGACGGCTCACCGTTATCCTGCTCTGCGCGGAGTTGGGGGAGGGTGGTCTGCACTTTTCATCTGAGGGTCACAACTCCGGAACTTCGGCTTCAGCCAAGGGTCTGTCCAAGCGATGGGCTTGGGGCTGCTTCTGGAGTTGATCCTTGGCATCTCCTTGAGAAATGTTCAATCAAGCGTGAACCAAAACAGAGAATTCAGAAGGGAGCCTGCTGCCAGGAACCCCATGATGGCTCCACAGCCAAACCCATTGATTTGCGGATGACGCGGCCCTCCGGAGTTCCTGTGACTTCTGGGTTTCCATTCTGGGGGCCGGTGCCAGCTGGGCCAGCCTCCACCCCCTGCCCCTCCTCACCCCCTCCTCCTCCAGCATCGCTTGTTTGCCTTCCAGCCCCCACCTCTTTTCTCTGCATCTTTTTCTTCCAGCCTCTTCTGGACGCATGTCATTCTCGCATCGGAGGAAGCTGTCCAACTTTGCTTCCCAAAACACTGGGAAATGGTTCCAAACACCATGGCTCCAAACTGTATCCTGGCAGAGGACCCGGGCCTGAATTTGTTTCCGGAATCCCTCCAGAGTGGGTGGGGCTCCACTCAGCCCTGCCCCGCCCCTCCCCACCCCACCCCCAGTGGGGATGCTCTTCCTTCTGCCAGCCCAGTCCTGGGACTCCCTGGAGGATGGGCCAGAGCATCTCGGCTCCAGGCCTGCAGGCTCACTGTAACCTTTTAAAGGCTCTTGCAGTGCCCAACAGTCATCTGAAAACAAAAATCCTCTCTAATTGGCTTTTCACGATTTCCCTGAATGGCCCCCAATTCCTAAAGCACAAGTCAGCAGGATGACAGTGCAGCTTTGCAACCGTTTTGATCATTATCATCAACTTTGCTGCTTCGGGTTTGGCTGCGGACACATGGTAATCATTTATTACCCTGCCTTTTACATCTTCTTAAACTTAGCACGGGCTTCCTCTCTCCCTCTTTCCCATTCAAGTAGATGGCCACGCCACGCTGAGATCTGGAAGGGAAGGGCACCCCTTGGACTACACAAATAGGTTCAGGGGTAGTGTTTCTACACATCAGACAAGGAGCGGGCAAGAATGCAATTGTACTTCATGTGTGGGAAATCCTTCATCAGGTGGAAGGAGTGTCTGTCCTCCGTGGATGCATGAAACCCAGTTCCCTCCAGGTGTCTGGAGCTTCTCAAGAAGCCTTGACACATGGGTAGAATCTTCCAGAGAAACCAGGAATCCTGCTCATTTTGCCAGAAACTCCCTCCTCCCCCCTGCCTTCTCCTCTGGCCTCACCCTCCTGGAGTCCGGGGATGTCTGCCCCTTCTCCAGGGCCTTTGCTCAGCCTCCTCCAGCCCGCCCTGCTGGCCTGGGCTGATTTTGAGTCACTCCTGCCAATGGGATCAACTCTGGGGACCCCACACACTGTCCTGCCTGATGGGAAGAGGAACAGGATTGGAGGTGAGAGGTAATGGACCACCCCCACCCCCACCAACCAGCCTGCCCCAGCCAGGGGGATGGCTTGTAATGAGGTGGAGGGTGGGGCAACCAGCGACCTCTGGGGAGGTCCAAGGGCAGAAAGTGGCCGAGGTCTCACCAGGGCCACGTGGAAGGGGTTGAGGACCGTGCATCCCACAGGCTATGGCCTATGGAGCGAGGCTCAGGGGCTCCTCTCCAGGGTAAGAAGCCGGAGGTGATGGGAGGAATAAAGCCAGTATCTGGAAACTGGGAGCCTTGTTGGGGCTGATGGTTAAACTTTGTGCGTCCACTCGGCCAGGCTATGGTGCCCAGTTATCGGGTCAAATGATAGGCTAGGTGTTACTGTGAAGGTGTGTTGTAGATGAGTGATTGATTTAAGTAAAGAAAATTATTCTTAAAAAATGTAGATGGACCTCATCCAATCCTTTGGGAGACTTAAGAGCAAAACCCTGAAGTTTCCCAGAGAAGAAAGGATTCTGCCTCATGAGGATGACATGGAAATTTGGCTTGAGTGACTAGATGACCTACCAGTCTGGCCCATGGACATTAGACTTGCCAGGCCTCATCAAGGCATGACCCAATTTTTGGAAGCAAAACCTCTCTCTTTTACACACACACGCACACACACACACACGCGTGTGCGCACACACACACACACACACACACGTTTTCTATGGGTTCTGTTTCTCTGGAGAAGCCTGGCTGACGCATCAGGGTTGGGCAAAGGAACCAAGGTGATCTCAGCCACACTTGGACTGAACGTGCTGGCCAGCGCCTCAGAAGCCTGCCCCTTTTGCTCACTGCCCAGCTCCCTTCCGAAGTGATGCTGCCCCCCAATTGAAAGACTCAAACTCTCCCCTTGAAGTCTGTCAACCAGGCCCCAAACAGGCAGACCCGCCTAAGAGAACAGAGCAATTATTCCTATAGGATGTGGAATGTCTTTGAAGGCCAGCCTCTCTTATGTGACCCTTGAATATTCTCCACGAGGATAACATTAATAGTGGGAAATTCTAGGAGAAGAATCTTTAACAGAAGATGCTGGCACAGTGACAAGACAGGGATCCTGCTTTTGAAGAGCTCGGTCCTCTTAACCAAGTCTGTCATGTGGCCCTTGCACTGAAGAGGAAGGGGCTTATGCTGCCATGTGGAAGAAATTCAGAACGTTGAGCTTACCGGCTCTGTCCCCATCTTCAGAGAGATACCCAGCTCTTTGCTCTGACAGGCACAGAGGAGGAATTTTGATGCTAGCCATACCACAGTGAGGATACACATGGTAATTGTGGTGTGTAATTACCACGGCAATCCCAGGAGAGCCACAGAGAATCCCGAAAGATCTCAGAAGGATGCCATTCTGACTCTAGCAGAGTGAGGGGGGTGCTTGTCTATAAATTGTACACAGTCTTGAGATGATTTCCCAGTAAGGGTGCAATCAGGAGTGTGGGTGTGTGGCTTGTGTAGCATGCTGGCTGTAAAGTTTTTGTTGTCCCATAGAGTCAAAACATCTGCTGAATAAATAATTGACTCGTTGGCTGACACAACGGCATGAGCAGAGGCGATTGGCCAGCTGTGCCTGGACTCGTTAGGGGTATTTTACTGAAGTCAGTAGAGATTATTGTCTGAAACAAGTAAGCTTCAAGCCTCGGGTAATTTTTTAAAAAAAAACCCTAGCTCTAGCAGGCCCTTAGATGACAGATATTATGATGAGAGCAACATTTTCTTGAAGGTTTGTTTTTTATCATAACATTTTCCCCAAGAGCAGAGATTATTGAAGCGTGTGCTGTGCTTCATCGCTTCAGTCACGTCTGACTCTTTGTGACCCCATGAACTGTAGTCCGTCAGGCTCCTCTGTCCATGGGATTTCCCAGGCAAGAACACTGGGGTGGGTGGCCATGCCCTCCTCCAGGGGATCTTGGCGACTCAGGGATTTGAACCTGCATCTTCTGTGTCTCTTGCATGGCAGGCAGTTTCTTCACCTGCTGAAGCCCAGGGAACACTCACACTACCTAGTTAAGGGTATGATCAATATTCATAGCTCTTCAGCTACACAATTTCTCTGATGCTCTTCCTCTGTCCGGTCACCCACTTTAGGACGCAGGTTTCCTGACGATACCAATACTAAATGAAGGCACGCTAACTATTAGTTGAAAGCTTCTCAGGGCTTAGAAAAGCTAGGCTTGGGCAGGGAGAAGAAAGGATGTTAAACTACTGCAACTCACAAAAATTCTGAGTAAAACTCAATTTCCATGCAATAAATCAATCACCCCAAGGAATGACAAATGTTCAAGGTCAGAGGGAGAAGGTAGATTAGTCAAAAGGAATCCAAAAATGTGGAGGGGTTAAGGTTTGCAGCCCCTGTGTTTGGAGGTAAGGCATGGACTCTGAGTGGCATTATCTCATCCTCATCCACATCCCCCACCTGTGTCCACAGGCGCATCCTTACCTGCATAATCCTTTCCACATCCGAGTCTACTTCCGGGTCCCCATCCACGTCTGCCACGCCCACAGCCACAGCCACAGCCCATCTGCATCCGCACATCGTGATAAAGATGCAGCCACTGCTCTGGGTCATCCAATGGCATGTGTACTCTGGGAAGTCAACAGTCAGACTGTCAAGCGAGCTTGCAATGTCTCGTCGCCAGGAGGTCTTCTAATTAGCCCCCGAGAGAATCTGGTGGTTCCTGTTTCATAATTTGACGAGGCCTGCAAGATTAAGACAGCTTTCATTTTGTCACCACAAATAACTAACCTCCCTCACGTCAGGTGACCGGTTGGATATCACACCAGTGTCAGATTTGGCAAAGCTGAAACGACTGAAAGCAAGTGTGAACTCTCAAAAGATCTCCTCTAGTCCATTGGCGCTTTCCCTCCTGTCCAGCCTTTAATTGGTCCTGTTCATTCCATCACCTTCATCATTCCCTGGTTCTAATCCTGGTCCTTGAACAGGGCTGTAACTGCTTTAGAAATCACCAGAGTACTTTTGAGACATACACTTTCTTTTCTTTCCTACAGAGTATTAACCACCACAAGCATCATATTAGCAATTAGCTGAACGTGTTACCTCATTAGTCTCTAAAAGTTATTATTTTCCCCAAACACTTTTTATTATTCAAACTTTAGTGACCCCATGAAAGACTCGACCCATTGCTTTATTACTGCGTCTGTATGGAATCTACTCAACAAACAGAATTCAGTGTTTTTGTCATCAAAATTAAAATCAATAATGGGGCTGACATTTTTCCTATTCCTAATTATTATCTTGGTGAATCGTGAATCTCTTTCTTCTTGGTAAATTAATAATTATTAGCCAACCTAAATCCTTTTTGGGGAAGAGAAGCAATTATTTAAAAAGAACTTAATTTCTGTCCTTCTACATAAGACTTGATAAACATCCGTAAATGATTTGCTGTTGACTCCAGTTTGTCCAAGCTTCTATATCTCAAGAGACACATCTCACCAGACATTTATTCCTTCTGCCAACATGTATTGGGAATCTATAGTGCAAGGCCCTGTGTTGGTATCCTGGAGCCAGAGATCTGTTCGTATAGTGATATATTCTGAAAACTCTTGTGTGGTACAGAATTTTCCACTGATAGAGGCATAAGAGCCAGAACGAGTGTTCCCATTGGTGGAATTATTCCACATACTTGAGGTGAGAATTTGTATGGGGAGGCGGGGGGTGGGGGGAAGGTTCAGATTGACTCTGCCCCCTGGCTGGCTGGTCAGGGCTGTAGTTCACTTTGGGCACCTCCATAGCCCTGCCTTCTTTTTCAAGTCAACTGCAGATGCCCCAGGCCTCAGAGGGGGCTGACGGGGGAGCTGCTTTGCCTCAGGGTGGGATGCTGGCTGCACCCTGAGCCCACGAGGGAACCGAGGAATCCTTTCCCTGCCAGGCTCAAAAGTTTGTTTGTTTACCAGAGAAGAATTTGTGTGCACTGAGGTAAACCTTAACCAAGGAATTTCCCCCTTTTTATTCGTGGGCAGTTGTAGGAAGTGCCGTAGAGCATCACCACGTCCCGGGACTATGAGCTCCGAAAACGCTGCGGCTTGTCCCCAGGGAGAAGGGCACAGGCGCCCTGTGGTCAGAGCCTCGCAATTAGGGCTCTTGTAGCTCAGTTTTCTCCTTCACAGGATATAGTTTTCCCTCGATGTTTCCACAAATATGTGAAAAATGTTGGCAGAGAAAGGAACACTCAAATATTTATCTTGCATTTAACAATATTGAGAGTTACTTGAGTGTTTTTGTTATTTTCATTTGAAGGCTGAGGTCTGTTATTTCATGTGAATAAGAGATAGAAAATCTTTCTGTGGTTTAACGGGTAGGATATTTTCAGACTGAAGAAGTTAAAAGAAAAACAAATAGCAAACTTCAATATGAACATTCTTGACCCTCTGCTTGTTTCTCCACTTAAAATTCATATTAAAAATTTTTTTAGAGTTGTGAATTCCCTGGTACGTGGGGCACCAAAAAGTCTGTCTGGGCTTGGAAAACCAAAATGAGAGACCCCAGCAGACACCTTACATGATTTCTTGTGCTGCTGTGGGGTTGTTTTATTTTATGTTGACAGAAGAACAGTGTTTTTATCTTGCGACATCTTCTCATCATTAGAGAAATATTTTCCTATTTTATTTCCCATAACTACAGGTTCCCATTATGCTCGGGAATGTGGTTAGAGGATCAATGCTTATTCGATGGGAGACTGAGCCTCAGTGAAGTCAGGAATGAAGGAGGGAGTGGGTGACAGGATTTGTTTTCTAAATCAGTTTAGTACATCAGATTCCTTAAAGCTGAAATAATTGCAAGAAAAAATAAAAACAAATTCGCAAAGTCAATGCTGAGCAATAACTGATTAGTCAAGGGAAAACTCAGGCCGTTTGCATCACCTGGCCCCCAGGGAGAGGGGAGATTTGACTTAGTGTCAGAAGTTCCAGTGCCAAGAGAACTGCCCCTTGGCAGGAGGGAGCAGGGGTCCAGATTCATGTCTGGGAGGACCCAAATGGCAGAGGGCGCCATGCAGATCCCATCTCTGATTCCAGCCTTCCCTGTAGGCTGTGTGTGAAGCCGGGATTACCCGGGAGGGAGGTGGGCAGCAGTGTCCTGAGAGAGACTTGGGAGCTGCGTACTCTTTCTTTGTAACTCAGGTTCCGTAGACAGTCCTCACCGACTTCCACATCTTTCCTAGCGTTTACAGGAAGACTGGGAATAGAATTAAGGAGTGTGCACAAACGTCCACGTTCAGCAGCTCAGTTTTCCCATACAGCTGAAGAAGTGGGAAATGCAAGGAGTTCCAGAGTCATCCAGTTGTGGAGGAGAAGGGGTGAGAACTCAAGCCTATTGATTCCCTTCACACAATGCTAAAAACCACCCTACTCTGTTTTGTTTTTAACCAAGAACACCTGCAGAGTCAAATGCCCTGCTGAATTCCATCTGTTTTCTGCAAAAAGATCAATGGGCAAACAAAGTTTTCGTCATTTGACTTGGTGACGAAGTCACTGACCTCGCAAGGTTGGTCTTAGGTGGTCCACCTCCTGCATAGGAAGTTGGCACCCTTAACCTGGGCAGCCACAGTGCCTCTGAGCAGCAAACATGTTTCTGCCAAACGGGACAGGAAGGGGTGAGAACAGGACCCAGGGTCACCCTCCGTGTGTGACAAGATCCAGGTTTTGAAGAACTGTGGACAGCTTCAGTCATGAAGCCCAAGACCTGTGAGACTCTTGGTGTAACTAGAAGGTAATGGGTCCCTGCACAGAACTCCTCCCTCCCCTCCCACCACATGTGCACGTGCACGCGCACACACACACACACACACACACACACACACACACACACACACTTCTAGAAGGCAGGTGCCTGGGTGGGCTGAGTGCCTGGGTGCCCTGCTGAAGTGAGTGAGGAGAGAGGTCTTAGCACAAATCCCTCACTGCCTTGGCTTTCACAGACCTGGTTTTCCTGCAAAGATTCCAGCCCATTCTGCTGGGGCAACCCTATGATGACCTTACGGCTTCAAATGCAGGCTGATATGCCTGCCTGGGCAGATAGCAATTTCATTTTGGACTTACTTTGCCGTTACATATAAAGAAAGTCAAAGTGAAATCACTCAGTTGTGTCCCACTCTTTGTAACCCCATGGACTGTAGCCTGCCAGGCTCCTCTGTCCATGGAATTTTCGAGGCAAGAGTACTGGAGTGGGTTGCCATTTCCTTCTCTAGGGGATCTTCCCCACCCAGGGATCGAACCCGGGTCTTCTGCATTGCAGGCAGACGCTTTACCATCTGAGCCACCAGGGGAGCCCTGCTCCATACAAAAGTAAGGCTATTGTCTGGTCTTCTCCTTATCAAGTGGTTGAAGAAAGACACACGAAGCAGTAGGGTCCACCATCACACACTTCTGGTTCTAGGGGCAGTAGGTCCCTGCTCACTGGGATGTCCCATCCTGGAGCCTACAAGGTCTTGCTTGATCAGCGGTGACTTTTGTAACAGGCTTTTGTGGTTTAGTTTCCCCTCCTGCCAAACACTGATAATGAAAGTGAAACTGAAAGTCGCTCACTTGTGTTCGACTCTTTGTGACTCCACGGAGCATACAGTCCATGGATTTCTCCAAGCCAGAATTCTGGAGTGGGTTGCCATGCCCTTCTCCAGGGGATCTTCCCAACTCAGGGATCGATCCCAGGTCTCCCGCATTGCAGGTGGATTCTTTACCAACTGAGCTACCAGGGAAGCCCAAACGCTGATAATGGGACACATTTGTTTTCTGATTAGTCACAGAATTTTGTGTTTCTCCACCTTTCATCCAATCATCTAGTCCACAAATATTTTTTCAGTACTTGCAAAAATACCAGCGTTGTGCTAGGTGGTGGGAAGGTCTTTAACTCGCAGGAGACTAGGGGCCAGAGGGAGATGGAGGAGACACAGGGAAGACCCTCGGGGCTGAGTTTCCCAGCAGGTAGGGGGCACCTTCACTTTCTGGTGAGCAGCCCTTATGACCACACAATGAGGCGTTAAGTTACAAGAGTCACACAGGAGGAAAGTTACCTCTGGGTCCTTTCTGGATCCTCAGTGACAAAGAGAAAGGCTATTGTCTGCTTATTCCTGAAAATGGACTTTTGCAGCATCTCACTGTAATTTTAGGAACCCTGCTTCATTTTCGTTTGCAGCTAGAGATTTATTTGAAAAGGTGATCTGGGTTACTCATGCATCATAGTGATATAAAGGGCTTTTATTTTTGAAATAAATTTGAGTGAAAAAAATATGAGTCCCTTTCTTAAAAGAATACTAGAAAACAGAAGCTGAGTTAGGCATAGATGTGGAAAGCTCACGGGGGAGGTAAGGTGTTAGATGTTGTTGGGTTTTAGGATGGGATGAACCACTTTGGATGTGAGAGTTGGACCATAAAGAAAGCTGAGCCCCGAAGAATTGATGTTTTTGAACTGTGGTGTCGGAGAAGACTCTTGAGAGTCCCTTGGACTGCAAGGAGATCCAACCAGTCCATCCTAAAGGAGATCAGTCCTGGGTGTTCATTGGAAGGACTGATGTTGAAGCTGAAACTCCAATACTTTGGCCACCTCATGCGAAGAGCGGACTCATTTGAAAAGACCCTGCTGCTGGGAAAGATTGAGGGCAGGAGGAGAAGGGGACAACAGAGGATGAGATGGTTGGATGGCATCACCGACTCAATAGACACGAGTTTGAGTAAACCCTGGGAGTTGGTGATGAACAGGGAGGCCTGGCGTGCTGCAGTCCATGGGGTCGCAAAGAGTCGGACACGACTGAGCGACTGAACTGAACTGAAGTGAACCACCTGGCTAAGGCAATCTGCCCAGAGGAGGCGCCGTTCAAACAGGGCCTGGAGGAGAGCAGGAGCGCTGGGGAAGCGTGGAGGTGGGGCAGAAAGGTCGGGCAGCAGGCCCCAACCCAGACGTCAGGGCTGAGGGCTGCAAGCGTGGTTTTAAGACATGGTTGAGGCTTGGGGTTCTGGAGGGCACCGGCTAGTGGGGAGTCGAGTGGGAGGTGCGGGTGCGGGGGAAGCGTGCTGACCAGGGGTCCATGGAAGTGTCTCAAGCAAGGGCCACCCTGAAAACTGCTCTGCCTTTGCTGCTGCTCCCGGTGGGTGGGTGGGTGGGAGGGTCTCCTCCTTCTCTGGAAGATTCCCTGTGCTCACAATTCCATCTGGCTGCCTCATCTCATGGCTTCCTCTGTCTCCCTGGAGGGAAGCAGAGGAGGGGAGTGGGGTGACTGACAGGTGAGCCCGGAATCTTAGCACATACACATCTTTGCGATCCCAAGTAAGAAATCGAAATGTGACCATTTCCATTCCCAGGCTTTCTCACGGGAGTTTGACCTGGACTCAGTGCACGTTTCTAGAGCTGCCGAGATGCTTCACGGCTGTGCTTGGGCTGTGGGTGAACGCACTCCTTGTACCAGTCGGCTTCAGGTGCCAGAACTAGACACCTGCAGGCTTAGACAACAGAGATTTATTCTCCCACAGTTTTGGAGGCTGGAAGCCTCAGGTCAGGGCCTGCCAGGGCTTGGTTTCTGGTGAGGACTCCCCCCTCGGCTTGCAGACAGCCTCCTTCTCGCTGTGCCCTTGTGCAGAGAGGCCTTTTAGGCACAATCTACTTTCCTCTTTTGAAATGCTCATGATCCACTATGTCAAAGTATTTTGCCAGGACACTGACCGTAGCTTCTGCCATGTTCCCCGCACCCCTCCACCCCCAGCTGAGTGTTGCTCTGAGCCTCCCCCTGGGAACATGGCTTTCTCTGTCCAATCTGCTTTAGGCTCCAGTCTCGGAATGAGTGGTAATTCTGGGTTCACTGAGTTCTGCTTCTTAAGTTGGAAGTGGGCTGAGTGGCCCCAGAAAGTCCTAGCTAAGTGTGGAGGATTTCCTTCAATTATATGCAAATACAAAAATGTCTTTACTGAGACTAAAACCCCTGCTGGTGTCAGAATTTGCTAGAGCAGTTTGGTTAAGTATGAAATGTATGGAGAAGTGGAATAGAATGACACAGGGGTGGTTGGAATGTGTTCTCATGAATTTAGAGATAGACAAAACTCTATAGAACCAGAGTCAACATTACCCAGAATTTGAACAGACATATCAGTCAAAATTCCAATAATACCAATAACAGTAACAGATTTGTTGAGGTCTTACACATTGGAATGCTTTATATGCATTAGTAAAATATGTATCTTCTGGTACATATTTCACTGTGTATGTGGGATTTGCATTTTAGAAAACTGAAAGGAAACCATTGGATATTAAAGGGAATAATACATTTTCATCACATAAAGAAAATGATTAGAATAGAAAGTCCTTACCACTCACCAGGGTTATCCAAAAGATTGAAATTTGCAGAAGGCTCCTGTTTTCAAGTGTTCCTGACAGTACACGTCATTGGTAAACATTTGCTGTGATGATGCAGGGCGGTGAACTGGTGGACCATTCACACGAGCTCTGCAGGGTTTTCCTGATAGACCTCACCCAGCAAGATCTCACTCCATGCACGTTGCTTGTGACCGGAAGAGAACAGTTTGTCCATCTGTGTTTGGCATGGAGTCCAAGTGTCCACACGTCACCAGGGAACCTGATGTGACCTGTTGCATCCAGAGGGGTGGTATCCAAGCCTCTGTGCGTTCTCTGTGCTAATCTGGAGATCGCGAAACCGGCATTGTCATCATGACTTTTGGCCAGGGCTTCCCTTGTGATTCAGAGGTGAAACATGCAGGCTTTCTGCCATCTAGCAAGAGCCCAGGCTCCTTGTTCAGGAAGGCAAAAGCTGTTTTAAAAAGTGTGTGACTAGAGTCCTGAGTGTGGTGAGCTGAACTGGTAGAAAATAACATTCAGCTCAGTGTTTTGGCAAGGATTGGGATAGTGAGGCAGACACGTTTGTTTACCTTCCCAGCTAGAAAAGACACATGTAGGTCGGCAGCCAAGAAGAGGAGGGTCGAAATGGGGAATAGGGAACAGGACTTGGCTCTGCTTATGTTGATTTTGGCAAAAATGCCACGTGAAAAATTATGCCTCAGATAAAAATAAATTATAATCTATAAGTATTTGAATGAGAAGGGTTCCCTGTGAAAACTTAATAAATGAATGCTAATTCAGTTACCAATTTGTTGCCATGAAACACAACCATTCGTGTTATTCCGTGGAGCTTGTTTTGGAAAAGATTGCATAACCCATGAAGCAATTCTTCATAAAGTGCATAAAAGTGTCAGCTTATGTATAATTTACACAGCGAATGTTAGTTATGGTCTGTTTAATAGTATTTAATGCTGTCCTATGACATCATTCTTTCATTTACCAATTGAAAAAAAATAAAAAGACCCATCAAAAACAGTTTATAGAGTCAGAAATATGCTTATTGAATTTGATAAAAATTGTGGAGGACAATAAACAGATTCACTGGGGGAGGGATCTTGAAAAGATTTTTGGAAAGAGTTACTGTGCAAATGCATACTCAGTATTTACTCTATACTTATTTTAATCATAATTTACTAACTGGATATGTGTTATCTAATATGCTGCTAACATGCCTTAAGCAATTCATTTTGCCGACAGCATAGTAAATTGCCATATAGCCTTGGCCCTTTATTAGTAGCAATGATTAAATCCAATTTTCGTTATAGTTACTACATTTTCTGCACTGCCTACGGGGCATCCCTGTGGGGGGGAGGGAGAGGAGCTGCTGTTTGTATCCTAATCTCTCCCTCTTTTAGCCCCAAGTCCATTCTGTACCTTTCAGCAGGATATACCTACCTACGTCTGTTTACACTATTTTTCTACCGTGTAGGATATTTTTAGTGCTGTTTGAAAAAGCAGCTCAAAATGTTTGAAAACTGTTGTATTGAACATAATATACCCCATGATCTGTCTTTATGCTGTAAAAGCATTGAATTAAAAAAAAAAATCTACCCCTTCCTCTGTGTGTGTGTGTGTGTGTGTGTTGAATCCTATAGGAAGCCAAGGATTGACTTCATATATTATGGGACCAGAATATTCTAGTATGTTAACTCTGGGTGAATTCTCATAGGGTATGTAACTGTATTATTTAACTCAGCAAAGCAAGTCGGGGTACAATTTGTGTGAAATGTATTATAGAAAATGAAGTTACAAACCCTCACATGTCATGAACCCTGGCATGCGTTGCTTGGAGTTCCACTGGATGGGAGTTTGCATAATTCAGCTTTGAGTTTCCATGCTCTGGGTTCACACGCTACACATGTGCACTGTGTCTCAGAACCTCATTTTATTTGCAAATGGATTTCCTGGCTCCCGAGTTTGGGTGTGATCCAGGGGTCCTCAATGAGTCTGCAAGGAATATTTTTGTAAGTTTTGCCTGAGCATCGGTAGGACGAGATCTCAGCAAGCCAACAAGTCGGACTGAAACCCAACAACTCGGACTGAAACCCAACCCTGTGCCCACCCCACACCCCCACCAGGAGGACTCTGAGCCCCTGCGTCTCGTGGGTCACGGGGCGCATGCTTGGGAAAGGGGCGGGCTTGTTTCTCAGCCAAACATCAACATCTGGTGTGCTGGCTTCAGTGTTGCTGCTTGAAAGGCCCTCAGCAAACGCCCTTCAGCAACAGGTTGGGGGTCATCTTCCGTGGGATGGCACCCAAAGGTTTTACATGAAGGATTTCAACTATCTTTCTTTGCCCAGGGTGGGGGTGTCCTTTGCACTAGGAAGACGGAAGAAGACACACCCCAGCAGTTTATCTCCTGACCCTGGTGGTGCCGTGTTCCAGGGCAGCGTGCTGGTGAGTTTCACCTCTGATCCTCGCTGCCTGCTGCGCATCTCCTGAAGCACAGGCTGGACCCAGATGGCATCTCTTGTCTCGGCTTGTCCATGATGCCTCCTTATAAAGGCCTGGGCAGGAGCCCCTGGGTCGTCCCGACCTCTGGCACCTCTCTGCACATCTCCTTTTGCCCATCTCTCTCTCTCTGTCTTTTGTCTTCCACCCAGTGCAGGCACACTGCACCAGCTCAGGGCTTCCCAATTCCTAGAGAAGGTTCCCGTTGCCCTATTTCTCACCATGACTACTCTGGGCTCCTCCCTCCCTTCCTTCTCTCTGATCCAGATGCTCCAGTACTAAATGCCATTCCTTCTTGGTCCTGCTGAGTGCAAATTTGGAAATGTGGGCTAATGGGGGATCCCGAGTTAATGGCTTTCCCTCCCATGTAACACTTTTCAGACAAGCTACTCTGGCCCAAGGGAGGGAACGGAGAGGTGGGGATTTCTGCCTCAGCATCAGGCCTTGATCGAAGATGAGGTTTTGACAAGGAGGCCTTTTGAGGCTTTGAACTCAAATCCTGGAGGCAGCTGCCCTTGTCTGCTACTGGGACAGGGGCAGTGGCGGGGTGGGGGAATCCTCAGACTCCTTCCCCCCATCCCATCTTCTCCAGTTCTGGGTCCTGGCTTTGCGTGTAGAGTTTGGCCAGGCTCTGGATGAATTTTCAACTGGCCACTGAATACCTCTGGCTTTGGGACCTGGGGAAGTCTCCTGTGTTTCCTCATTTATAGAGCGGATAGTTCTGTGGGCTTCCTGGCGAGGGGGGCGGTGGGGGGCGGCACTGCAGAAGCAGCATCCAGGAATACAACACAAGCATGTCCCAAACTGCAAACTATAGGCTGTGATACCACGGGTGATTTTATTTTGTAGGCCAATTCATCAAGGAGAACTGGAGGACAGGGAATGAAGAAGGAGCCTTAGAACATGCACCCCACGATGGCCTGGAACATTCGCTGGTCTGTTTCTGTTGAGGTTTTGGCTCTGGGTGAGTGGAGGACCACTCTGTGGTTGACCAGAAGGAAACGAGGTGGGCCAGACCAAGAGAAAAGCTGGTGAGGAGGAGACATCAGATGGGGTGATGGGAAGACCTGTCTGTGTCTGGGGCATACATGTGGGGCTGAGAACCCACTTTTGACCCTCCCACTCCTTGGTTTCAAGGCCTCTATTCTGCCTTCTTTAAAATGCCAAGACAGATCCTCTCCAGAGACTGTCACAACCACATGAGGCAATGGATTTCTTTTGGGTAACTTACCGGGAGAATTTCCGAATCCACTTGATAATTTTAGAGAGAGCCTTAGACAGACACACAACTTCGTGAGTCTGAAGATACAGTCTCCCTGATGCCACCTCCTACGAACTCAGTGCTTACAGGGCTCATCAGCCTCTTTGAATTAAGGTAAATCCAGGTCATACAGAAAATCCAAAAGGGAGCCCGGCTCCTTTGTCATTTTCACATGTCTTCCTTCTGAAGATCAAAGCAGCTGTCCTTTGGAGAGATTACTTGACTAATTGTGTAGTTGTAGCTTAGACTCAATGAATAGTTAAATGGCTTTTTGCTGTCAAAATTACACCTTCTCCAGGAGTTGGAAGGAACAATGGCTCTGGTTGATTCTGGTTGCTGTAATATTGATATCCTTCATGAATAGTAAAAAGATTGCTTTTTTTAAAAAACCTTTCTTGGTTAAATTGATCCCTTTTCTTCAGGGACTTATAGAAATGGGTAGCCCGTGAAAATAGCCTAAACAGTGGCTGTTGGGGATGAAATGGAACTGAAAGAGGTAATTCCTCCTGGAAATCCTCGCAGCAGCGGGGAATGCTCCAACACATGAGGTTCATAGAAACTTCAAATGCTTCGTCTTCTTTTTACCTGTGCTTAGAAGTTAAAAATGTTGTTCAACAATTTTTTTTTCCTGCCCATTTTTTTTTTTTTTAAATCCCCACTCCCTCTGCCAAACAAAAGCATATGATGGTTTTTGGTGAGTGGGGTCCTTTTGTTGTTGGATGTTTAGTTTCACAGTTTATCCAGAATCACCCGATTAACAAATTCCTAAGATAGTAGTTCATCTAAAATGAAACCGATTTCCCAGGAGCTTCCCCAGAGAATCCCCATCTCCCACTGGCCTGGTCGATGGCAAACCCACCTTATGCTCCCAAACAAAAACAAGGGCACAGAGACCATCTCGGTGACACGGGATGTCAGCGTTGCTTTGGGGAACGGGCTGCAAGATGCATTTACCCAGCAAAAGAAGAGAAAGGCATTTTGTTCCCCAACGTTGAAAGGTAGACAACTAACGGCGTATTTTTAATTACCTGACTGCTTTAGCACGGAAAGTAGTCAGTTTATAGTTACCTTCAATACGTAGACTACAAATTATTAGTGCATGAAAATGGTATCCAAGTTCTGTGGCTGGGTCTAGTAATTTTGGATATTTTCCATGCTATTACTGCCTGCTCCATATACCTTTACTGGTTCTTTTTGAAATTAACTTAATGGCACTCTGCAGAAATGGACTGCCTACTGAGAGTGTGCACTTGTCTGCGAAGATGGACTGAGTCCCCACTGAGAGGCACTGATTTGGCACAAACAGAGAAATGCTTCAGCATTAATTTACTTGAGTATCAAATTATTCAAAATAAATAATTAAGGGCTTTTTAGAAGTCGGAGTCAATATTTGCTTTCAATATTTTGGATCCATTAACACATATCCCGTATTGAGAAGGGCCGGGGGCCCTGCCAAGTTCTTCCAGGCAGCCATACATCCCTCAGATTGCTACAGGTTTTTCCCTTCAGGCATTAGATGTTGTTTCTCTGTCCCTGCAATTCCTCCGCAGGCCCTGGTATGCTCATCCGGCGAGTCTCCCCTCCCAGCTGCAGTGGGTCTAGTGGAGCCTGATGTCCTTCCCTTTTTGCTGCCCTGGAGCCTGCAGCTCTCCTCCTCCAGGTGGCATTTCTTTGGAGGGACAGGGTCCCTGGGGAGAGAGACACAGGCACAGGAGACCTCCTCGGAGGCTGGTGACCACGGCATTACCGTGTGGGGAGAAGAGCCCCCAGACGCTGCCCCTAGAGCAGCGGTTTGACCCAGGCCTTGTCAAATCCGAAGTGTCTCCCTGATCATCTGCCCTGCCCTCTGCTGGAGGCCTGTCCGCCCTCCCGCTCCCTGTCATCCTCAACTTGGAGCTTTCACCGCAGTTTGCAGCCTGGGAATAAACAGTAGCCCAAGGACAGTGCAAGAGGCCACTGAGGGAGGTCTCAGTTTGGGAAGGACGTGGCCATCCTTCAGCCCTGTCCACTGAGTGTGTGAGCCTGCTCACACTCGTGTACGCGCAAAGTGGTCCAGGGATTGACATCCGAGAGCATCATCTTCTTACATGATCACTTGGGGGACCAAGCCTGTGGGACTGAGTGGTCTCTGAGTGTCTCCGGTTAACCTATGTTCAGCTTGTGCGAAGGGGACAAGTGATGTGATTATCCCTTTAATTTCTCTCTCCAGCTCTCTCCTTGTCTCAGTCCAGAAGCAAGCAGGGACCCACAGAGTCTCAGAGAGAAGAGGAAGCAGTTAATTCTACCAAGGGCTCTCCACTCCTTCCATAAAGGCAGGACGATTTCCATTTGAAAGGGAGGACTGTTAATGAGCTCCTTTCTCCTAGCCTATCACCCCACAAGCAAGGGGCTGCTTTGAAGTCAACATGGTCTATTATGGGTGAAATAAACCCCGCAGAACAAAGGGCAGTTCAAGTACAGACTTATAGACGCTAATGGCACACGCTCAACCCCACTTCAGTTCCGCTGGCTGCTCTAGGCTGAGGACGCCTTGAGTCCCGCGGGAGGGCACCTGGTCCTCCCCAAGCATCTCTGCTCCTCTGGGACCTGGGGCCCCAAACGCAGGCTTCTCATTGGTGGAAAAAGTCCATCGCTCATTTCGTTCGGGTTTTAGAGAGCTGTGGGTAAGGACTTTTAAAGGTTTTATCAAAATGTTTTCCTTTTCAAGTACCCACAGGGGAAAAGAACACAGTTATAAACATGGTAGACTGGCCTTTTTGGCTGCATCTGAAATGAACATTTTCTGCCTATAAGTTCAGCAAATAGCACTGAGCGGCAGTAATTGGAGAACACGGTCTAAATTCCCTCCTCTTCTCTGAGCAGGAGGGATTTGGCTTCAGATGTTAATCATTTTAGGCATGGATTTCATTGCTATTACATGACAGTACTTGGCTGCTCCAAAAGCAGAGGAATACACAATGCTTTTTACACAAAATGAGGAAGAAGGTGGGATTCCCCCACCACAAATCTGGGCTGCAGAGGACGAATCCATCTACTGAAATGTGGCCGTCACGTCCCACCATAGCTGACGGGCTGAGGTCAGTACCACGAGGGCACCCACAAGCACGTGTGTGTCCCTGTATGTCAGCACGGCTTCTAACACACTCTACCTGTTACCTTGTTTGCGCATGTTTTTCTGGAGCAGTAAGACTGACCCTCGCAAGGCAGGACAGTTTTGAGGATTAAGTCGGTAAGAGGCTGGAAGAATAATTGATGTGTCATCTTTTAATTGGCATTAAAAAATTGAACTCACAGCATTGTCAATTACACACACTCTTAAATTATACATTGAAGGGAGGCATTAATAACCATAAGGAGAAGGGAAGAGGCAGGTAAATCACTTGTAAACCAGTGTGTGTGGCCGTGAAGCTAACATGGAATGTGAGGAACAAGGACTTGTGAGCTCTCCTTTTACAGTAAGCAAATGATGTTCTTTAAAATTTAGGACGTGTTTTAGCAACGCTTCGAAAAACTATACTAGCTAGCATTATTCTATTTAGCATCACTGGTGTGCTGTGATTCACGGGGTCGCAAAGAGTCGGGCACGACTGAGTGACTGAACTGAACTGAAGCACTACTAAGACATTTCTCTTTTTCTAATATTTCATCTTCCATAACTGTACTTGCTTTATTACAGGAGCCCTTGTCTTTTATTACGGGATCCCCGGTCTTCACTTCCGAGGATTAAACAGTCACATTTAAGCATCACCTCGTCCCACTCCAGGCATTTAATGAGCATGAGATTGTCAGTGACGTTTCTGTGCGTCCACATCTTGTGCTTGTATCCAGGACCCCATCTTTGTTCACCTTTCATCATGAACTTCTCCTACCTTGTCTATTCCTCATCACCTCTCTCCTCTTAGCCCGAGTGGTTCCCTGAGGTCCCCACCATGAGCACCGCCCATCTTCATGCTCACAACATTTAATCTCACTGTGTTTCTCCTTGTTGAGATGTGAAATGCTACCAGACAATGGAAGCCTTCCTCATACTCCCTTACACTCACCGCTCTGCTGAAGACAATCACCATTCTGACATCTATCATCACAGTTCAGTTTTACCTGTTTTAAAACTTCCAGTATGTGAAATTATATTCCATCCACTCATGTATATTGCATCTGGCTTTTTAGCTCAACAACATTTCTACAAGATTTATCCATGTATATAGCAATACTTTGTTCTTTTTCACTGCCATATAATATTCTACTACATGGAAGTATCACAATATTGTTATGTGTCCTACTGTTGGTGGGTATCTGTGGGTTTCCCCCAAGTTTTGGTGATTGGAAACAGCACTGTTGTATATGTGGGCTTCCCTCATGACTCAGACTGTGAAGAATCTGCCTGAAATGCAGGAGACCTGAGTTTGATCCCTGGATCAGGAAGATCCCCTAGAGAAGGAAATGGTAACCCACTTGCCTGAAGTATTCTTGCCTGGAGAATCCCATGGGTGGAGGAGGCTGACAGACTATAGTCCATGGTGTAGCAAAGAGTTGGACACAACTAAGGGACTAATACTTTCACTTTTTCACTGCTGTGTATGTACATATATGCATATATCATGTAATTGAACATGCTTGTGTGCCTAGATTCTTTGTTCTGTCCTTCCATCATGCGTTTTCATAATTGATTTGGGAAATACATTTTTCTCTCATTAAAGTCAAATATATTTTTTAACTTCAAGATTGTCCTTTCATTTCCATATAAATGTTAAGATTAGTTTGTCAACTTAACACACAAAATACCTTGGGATTTTAAGACTGGGGTTTTATTGACTCTCTAGGGAACTGACATAATTACACACTTGAGTCTGTTCATCAATGCTCATGGCATATATATACACTCATTTCAACCTTCTGTAATTTCTTTCAGTGATTTGCTGTTTTCTGTGCAGACACTGTACATCTTTTGTAGATTTATTCCTAGGTATGTGATTCTTAATGCTATTATGAAAGTGATAGTGAAAGTCACTCAGTTATGTCTGACTCTTTGCAACCGCATGGACTGTAGCCTCCGAGACTCTTCTGTACGTGAGATTTCCCAGCAAGAATACTGGAGTGGTTTGCCATTTCCTTCTCCAGGGGATCTTCCTGACCCAGGGATTGTACTCGGGTCTCTCTGCATCTCCTACATTGGCAAGCAGACTCTTTACCACAACCACCTCCTGGGAAGCCCTACACCAACACTGCATTCCTAAAATAAACCCCACAGAAATGTGATGCTTTTGTCTTTTTGTTTCATAACAGATTTGGTTTGTTAATATTTGGCAAATTTGCATCCAAGTTATTAGACCTGTACTTTTTCTTTTTCATAAGGCCTTTAGTCAAATGTTGATGTGAAGATTATATTGGTTTTGAAAAATAAATTGAGAGAGTGAATTCTCTTTTGCTAAGCTTTGAAAAAAAATCAAGATTTGCACCATTTCTTTCTTCAAGACTCAGAAGAATTCACCGAAGAAGTCATTTAGATGTTGGGTTTTCCTTTGTGGGATGTGTTTGAACTACAAATTGAATTTTTTTAATACATATCAAGCGTTTCAGATTTTCTATTCCTTCTTGAGTCAGTTTTGTGTGTTTCAGTGATACATTCCACCTAAATTCTCCAAATGTATTGACATGAAGTTGTTCAGAATATCATCTTAACATCAATAGTATATATGCTGATGGCCTTTCTTGTGTTTGTTCCTGGTATTAGTATTGTTACTTTCCTTTTTCTTGATCAGTCTCACCTCATCTATGTGTATATTTTGTTAGATTTTTCAAAAAGTCAGCTTCAGACTGTGTTTATTTTCTACTGCTTTTGTTTAATATTTAGCTGGTGTATGCTCTTACCTTGCTCTTCTTTCTCTTTCTGCTATCTCAAATTTGCTACTTAACCCAGTATTGAATTCTTAAGTTCTTTTTTCATTTCTTTGGGCCCAATTTACTTTTTATTTTTAGGGTCTTGATATGAGTATTTAGGTCATCAGTTCTCAAAGTATCTTCTGTGAACCCTGGGGGTACATGGGGAATTTAGGTGCCCAATGAAGTCAAAAGTATTTTCATAGTAGTACTAAAACAATACAATATTCATTACCTTTTTACTGTGTTGTTATTTTTTTAATTGATGATGCAAGACTAACAGTGAATAAAATTGTTGGTGCCCTTTGAATTAGCATAGTAACACCAAACTGTATTAGTAGTCATTACATACCTTAATGTCACATACTTTCAAACAAACTGATAGTTTCACTTAAAAATATATTTGATGAGTGGTAAAAAATAATAATTTTATTTGTCTTTTAATAAACATTCTGTATGGCAAAATAAGAAATATGCCTAAAGTGTTTCTGTTGAATACTGAAGTCTAGTAATTGACTCAAAGGAGAGTACTTTTGTGATTGTTGGTGATACAAAATGAACTAGGCCCCTTTTTTTCATGAATTGCTATTTCACTTGAAAAGCTGACAGACAAGTTACAGTTATTCTAAGTTGGGTATTTAACAGAACATTTTTCAAAAGAATAATAAAATAAATCTGTCATTTCAAGGAAAATCACTGAGAATATTTATTGCCAATGATAAATTTCAAGCTTTTAAGCAAAACTGAAAATTTTGGAAGACTTGCATTCACCAGTTATTGGTCCAGCATGCTTGTTTCCCTGGAACTGTAGAGTTTTCTGGGATGCAGGAATTTCAGTGCTAAAATTGGAATAGTCCCAGACAAACAGAAGGTTGTTTCTACTGACAGGACCTTGATAGCTTTCCCATACCTTGAGACATTCATAATGAGATAGGTAGAGACATTACTGAGTATAATTCCAAAATATTGTATAAGGATAATGTGTTGATATTTGCAAGATCTGCATAAACTCAGTAAATGAATATTTTCCAAATGACTGTTGTATGCTCATGCTAGTTACTTCAGTTGTGTCCGACACTGTGACCCTATGGACTATAGCCCGCCAGGCTCCTCTCTCCATCGGATTCTCTAGGCAAGAATACTGGAGTGGGCTGCCATGCCCTCCTCCAGGGGATCTCCCCAACCTGGAGATATATCCCACAACTCTTATGTCTAACCTACATTGTCAGGTGGGTTCTTTGCCACTAGTGCCACCTGGGAAGCTCCTGATTATCGTATAATGCTATAAAACTATGTGTGAGTGAAAGATCCACTCAGTGTATAAGACAGACACGGATTCTAGTGTAACAGAGTAGAGAAAATGCATGCACATCAGATTTCACATTGCAATTAAACTATAAGAAATTCCACCTGACAAATTTTGGTGTAGTATCAAAGTAGACCTATACAATTACCTGACAAAGCTATTAAAATACTCCTTTATCCAACTACATAGCCATGCGAAGATAAATTTTCTTTATGTACTTCACCCAAAACAAAATATCAAGACAGATTGAATACAGCTGCAAATATGAGAATAAAGCTGTTTTCCATTAAGCTAGGCATTACAGAAATTTTCAAAAATGCAAAACAATGCCAAACTTTTTACTTAATATTTTACTTTAGAAAATTTTTTTCTAAAATGATGTTATCAACATTAATATGAAATGGATTCATTATTGTTACTTAAAAAGAATTAATAAAAAAATTTTTTTAAGCCTAGTATTAACTTAGAGTATGATAAATAAGGGTTGATATTATTGACATAAGCAAGAATTATTTGGGGTCCTCAATGATTTTTAAGACTATGAAATAGTTTTGAGACCAAAAAAGTTCAAGGGCATTTGGCTTAGATCATAATTTTGCAGCCTTTACACATATCCAAAATGTGCACTTAAGGGTATACATATCTTTCTAGGTACTACTTTATCTGAAAATTTCAGTAAAACTTGTTTTCATTATTATTCAGTCTGGAATTGACATATATATATATATATATATATATATATATATATATATATATATATATATACTATTATGTATAAAATAGACAACTAATCAGAACCTATATTGTATAGCTAGGGAACGCTATTCAGTGCTATGTGGTGCCCTAAATAGGGAGGGAATCTTAAAGCAAGGGATACATGTTTAAACATAACTGATTCACTTTGCTGTATGGCAGAAACCACACAACACTGTAAAGAAACTGTACTCCAGTAAAATTTAATTAAAAACACTTTCTAATTTTCATCATGATTTCTTCTTTGATTGTACATTATTTAGAATTGTGTAGCTTAATTTCCAAATAACTAGGAAGGAATTTTTGGTTATCTTTTAGTTATTGATTTCGAGCTCAATTCTACTCTGATCATAGAACATATTATATTGAGGCTTGTTTTAAAATCCCACATATATTCTAAGAAATGTTTTGTGTGAACTTGTAAAGAAAACGTATTCTGCGGCTGTTAGGTATAGTATACTATGTATGTCAAACAGGTCCAATTGGTTAACCATGGCTTTTACTTCTTCTATAGACTTACTGATTTTATTTTTTCTGCTCATTCTATCGTCCACTGAGAGAACAGTATTAAAATCTCTAAGTAAATTTGTGGATTTCTATGGTTTTACTTTTACTTCTGTTGTGTTTGCTTTATATATTTTGAGGCTATTTTACTAGGTGGAACACATTTAGAATTATTTTATCTTGTTGTTGAACTTTCCCTTTAATCACTATAAAATCTCTCTTTATTTCTAATAACATGTCTTGTGTTAGAGTCAACTTTGTCTGACATGAACATAGGTACTGCAGTCTTTGGGGGGTTGATATTTGCATGAGATCTCCACTTTCATTCTTCTCCTCTGAACTTGACTGTGTCCTTACTAATAAAACAAGCAACATCTAGCATATTTGAGCACCATGTAGTCAGGCTTTAAAAACTCATTTAAAAGATTATATGAGTCTTTCAATTGGTGTATTTACTTCACTTACGTGTAATGTAAACTTTGGTGCAGGGATTACATTTGATGTTTATTCTTTAGCTTTTACTTGTTCCTCTATATTCTCTAGCCTGATGCCAAGAATAAAAACGTTATTTATTCTTCAAGTTTTTACTCTCTATCAGATTACTGGCTATCTGTTCTTCTATTTTTTCTTATGGTTATATGATCTTTTATTTTTTTCTCATGGTTATTCTCATGGTTATTGTTTTCGGTGGGTCTCCGAGTGACTTTCATATTCTTAGCTTATTAAAGTCAACTCAGATTAAACCTTTTATCATTTTTCCAATAATGCAAAGACTTTAAAACATTTTAATCACGTTGGTTCTGTATATTTCTTTGATCTGTGTCGATATTTTAACAGTATTAATTCTTCTGATTTGTGAGTGTGGGAGCTCTTTCCATTCATTTGTGTCTTTCTTTGATTTCTTTCATCAATGTCTTCTAGGCTTCAGTGTCTAAGTCTTTCACCTCCTAGGTTAAATTTATTCCTAGGTATTTTATTATTTTTGGTGTCATTATAAGTGCTATTGTTTTCTTAATTTCTCTTTCTTATAGTTTGTTATTAGTTTATAAAAATACTGTATAGTACATACAGATTTCTCTATCTTGATTTTGTATCCTGCAGCTTTACTGAAATCATGAATTAGTCCTAATAGTTTTTTGTGGTGTCTTTTGGTGGTGTCATCTGTAAACCAGAAAGCCAGAAGACAATGGAGAGAAATCTTTTAAATGCTAGAAGAAAGTAATAGCTACTTTAGGGACTTATTCTCATTGAAGTATCTTTTAAAATTAAAGAACACATGAAGTTTGAAAAATAAGAATATGTATTTATAGTACACCCACACTAAAGGAAATATTAAAGCGGATTATTAAGGTACAAAGAAAACGTTAATGAGTAAATTTACAGGGACTTCTCTAGTGGTCCAGTAGTTAAGACCCTGCTATCCCAATGCAGGTGCCATGGGTTTGATCCCGGGTCAGGGAACTCGATCTTGCATGCCGCATCTAAGACCCAGCACAGCCTAATAAATAGATAAATATGTTGAGCTTCCCAGGTGGCGCTAGTAGTGAAGAATCTGTCTGCCAATGCAGGAGATCTAAGAGACTCGACTTCAATTCCTGGGTCAGGAAGATCCCCTGAAGGAAGAAATGGCAACCCACTCCAGTATTCTTGCCTGGAGAATCCCATTGACAGAGGAGCCTGTTGGGCTATAGAGTCCAGGGGCTTGCAAAGAGTCGGACACAACTGAAGTGTGTGTGCATACATCTGCAAACAGGGAGTTTTACTTCTTCCTTTTTAACACGAACATCTTTTATTTATTTTCCTTACCTAATTACTCTGGATAAGAGTTCCAAATCTATGTTGAATAAATGTGGTGAGAGTAGGTATCTTTGTGTTTTTACTGGTGTTGGAGGAAAAGCTTTTAGCTCTTCACCACTTGAATAATGTTCGTTGTGTAAGTTTTTCTAATGGTCTATGCTTCTTTAAGCACTACTCTGAACCTACTCATTACCATTTTATTTGTACCTTAATAATCTACTCTAATATTTCTTTTAGTATGGGTGTGCTATAAATACATATTCTCATTTTTCAAACTTTATGTGCTCTTTGTTTTTAAAAGATACTTCAATGAGGATAAATTCCTAAAGTAGTTATTACCTTCTTCTAGCATTTAAAAGATTTCTCTCCATTGTCTTCTGGCTTTCTTCATTTATCTTGAAAACATAGTAGTCTATCTTATTGTTTTTCCTTTACTTATCCTTGGTTGCTTCTGCTGTTAATTTTTTCCCTGTCTTTGGTTTTCAGTTTTGGTATGAAAATTGAAACTGTATTTATCTTTTTTGTATTTATCCTTTCAGGGACTTTGTAGAGCATCTTGAAACTCTTCTGTCAGAGTTGGAAAAATCTCACCCACTATCTCTTCCAATGATGCTTTTATCTAACTTTTCCAGTTAACCATATGTTAGATTTCTTTACCCTGTCTTCATATATCTCTTAGGTTTTCCTGGACCAATTCTGGATCTTTCATATTGATCTATCATTATTTCACTTATCATCTCTTCTTCTGTGTCTAAATTTCATGTAAATCAATTGACTAAACTCTCAAGTTATAAATTGTATTTCACTATGATTCTTTCTTATTGATCCCAGTTTTCTGACAAAATTCTCTATTTTCATTAATTTTCTCAAACATATTCATTATAACTCCAGTTCATATCTGGATCACCTGTGAGCCTGGTCCTATCTTCAATTGTTTCTCTTAATTTTTATGATTTATCCCTACTGTGTGTCTCATTGGGTAAGTCTTTATTTGAATGTCAAGACTCCATATGATAATACACGGCCACTGGATGACATTGCCCTTTACTTCTTGAGGGGGATAGAGTCGGGGAGATGACCTTGACATCATGTAGTCTGGTTTTACTTTGGTGAAAGGGGTGATCTGTTGAGGCTAGTAAAAGTGACAGTCGTGTCTGACTCTGCGACCCCATGGACGTCACAGTCTATGGAATTCTCCAGGCCAGAATACTGGAGTGCGTAGACATTCCCTTCTTCCAGGGGATCTATTGAGGCTAAATCGTGTCCAATTCTTTGCGACCCCAAGGACCATAGCACGCCAGGTTTCCCTGCCCTCCACTATCTCCTGCATATCTATATGGTTTGCCCTCTTCCCGGGCTACAGTGTTTCAGAAATTTCAGCTGAGAACCTGAAGTACTCACCACGCCCCCGCCCCTCCTTGGGGAGGTCTGAACTTCAGTTGTTGTCTCTCCAGGACTCTGCATCTGCCAAAGTCCCTGCTTAGCTTTTAAGCCTCTTTGCAGCTGCTTCCCTCTTGGTGTCTCTTCCTTTGCCCTGTGTTCGCATTCACTGCTCTGCGTTGACAAGCGCCCTGGGGAGAACTGGGTGCAGAATACCAGCGCTGTCTTCTCTTGGGGTTTCTTTTACACTAGAATCCTGGCCTCTCATTTTCTGGCTGTGCTGCATCCCAATTGTCGTCTTCTCAGCCCAGTGAGACTTTTCTGGGCTACACTTTTCCTTTCAACTCTATTTCCTATGCTGTAAATTGGCAAATACCCCAGTGGGAAAAAAAGCATCGGTGAACAGAAGACTCACCCCAGTGCTTTCCCCTTCCCTCTGAGATTTCAAACCCTCAAGTCTTGGCTGTCTTGATTGGTTTCCAATGTCCTCAAGCAGATTCTTTTTTTTCTATCCAGCTTTTAGAGTTGTTCCCAATAGCAGGGTCCTCTCTCACTGTCAGAAAGGTTCACTTCTCTATCAGGGTTTCCCTAAAGCCCCCTGAAGCTGTGCTTCATGCTCAATCCTACACTCAATCACTACTCGGCCTTTTGGCTAAGATCAAGCGTAATATGGGGGCTTCCCAGATGGCACAGTGGTTAAGGATCCACCTGCCAACGCAGGAGATGCAAGAGACAGAGACACAGGTTCGATCCCTGGGTTGGGAAAATCCCCTGGAGTAGGAAATGGCAATCTACTCCAGTATTCTTGCCTGGAAAATTCCATGGACAGAGGAGCATGGTGGGCTACGGTCCATGGGGCTGCAAAGAGTAAGGCATGACTGAGCACACACATATAATCCTGGAGGGCTGCTACTGGACTTGGGATGTTCTTGGGGGAGCATCAGCTGGATTTGCCCTGGTCCTTGATATTTGACAGATGGTCATATCCTGTTTGCTTTTCTGTGGATTCTGTGTTACTGATGGAAGTATCATTCAGTATCCTTAAAAATGCCTAGTTAGGGGTTACATTCATCTCTCAAACAGGGGCCAGTTTAGGTGGGTGTCATAGCCTCTACCTTGGAGAAAGAAAAGTGAATTGCAAGAATTTCCCCTTGGAGAATTGGATCTGGAGGCATGAGGGGTACTGGGCACATTTTGTTGTTCAGTTGCTAAGTTGTGACTGACTCTTTGCGACCCCATGCACTGCAACATGCCAGGCTCCCCTGCCCTCCACTCTCCTGGAGTTTGTTCAACTTCCTGTTCATTGAGTCAGTGATGCTATCTAACCATCTCATCCTCTGCCGCCCCCTTCTCCATTTGCCTCCAGTCTTTCCTAGCATGTGGGTTCTGGCCTAGATGGGCACTTGGCAGGGTTGCCAGCCAGATGTGTGCTGGCTTTCACAGCCACCCAGTGGCCTCATCTTTTCCTTGGACTGGCCAACCTCTATTCCAGGATGCTTCTGCTAAACCCCTGTGCTTAATGCTGCCCACGTGGGAGAGAAAGAGAAAGCGGTGTCCTCAGGCAACTGGTGCCTTTGGTCCCGGGCTCATCTGAGAGGCCAGTCTGCTTTTAACAGTGTAGCATCTCAGTTATCTGCCTTGAGTTTTAGCTGTCAAAACAAACCAGTTCTGGGTCATTACCCCACGGTGCCAGCCAGCATTATGATCCTGGCGGGTTCTCCCCATATCCTTGGCTCCCAAACAAATGGGCCCCAGATCTTTGCTTCTGTGTGACCCTGTGCACTTTGCAGCCCGCGTTACTTACCCCAGCCAAAGTTTCTGTAATAACAAAGCCCTCTGCTTATTTTCCAGCTTTGTCTATTCCTTCTCCTGGCTCAGAGGCTGGGTTGTGGTTGGCTCCGGTCCATGGCCCTCTTTCATCTTGCATTCCTGGCACCAAGTGCTGGAACAAAGTTGAAGTTGCCACTTAAATTTAGGAAGCTAGGAGGTCTGAAACGAGGACTGGTTCCGTTGGAAAAGATCTATTTTGCCTAGTTTGCAACCTGAAGGTACTGACTAATGGGGCATTAAGCTCATGGCACCTTTGTGGGGGCAGGAGGCCAGGGCTTGGACATTTTCTCTTCTGTGGACCCCTTTGGCATTTGGCATGACCTCAGGACCCCCTTCTGGAACAATGTATTTAAAAATCTATGAAATGAAGGCAAATATTATTGAAAGTGAAAGTGTTAGTTGCTCAGACGTGTCCAACTCTCTGCGGCCCCACGGACTGCAAAAACAGAGTTTTGCCAAGAGAGCGCACTGGTCATAGGAAGCACCCAGGCTCCTCTGTCCATGGGGTTCTCCAGGCCAGAATACTGGAGTGGGTAGCCATTCCCGTCTCCGGGGGGGGGGGGGGGGTCTTCCCAACCCAGGGCTTGAACCCAAGTCTCCTGCATTGCAGGTAAAGGCAGATTCTTTACCAGCTGAGCCAGCAAAGAATAACTGAAATAAAGTTATCAGGTATTAGAAAAAAAAATGGATAGTAGAGACACTACAGTAACTGCATGATGCCCGCGTCTTTAACACACTAGTGACCTGGTCTGGTGAGGGGTAATCAACGCTCTTTGTAGAAGGGATGCTGAAAATGACTGACATTCATATTGCACTGAGTCTGTAGCAGATATCTCAAAGCTTCTCTTGATTTCTGTCCTTACCACTAAAAGCACCATGGTTTGCTGCCTGCATTCAGAATTAAAGATATGTCACATCTCAGTAATTTTTCCCATCCAGATTTATGAACCCCTGAATCCTCTCCAGGTTAAAACCTGAGTGAGGATTACTGTGTGTCTGAAGCCAGAGAAGGGAGCATCCGTGTCCACATGTGGGACGGAAGTGGGTCAGGCAGGTCTTTGGTGTTTTAACTCTGAGCTGGCCTCCTGTCCTCTCGAGCCCGAGCCACAGACTGAATTCATCCAGGGTTTCTTGAGCTGCTTCTATTTCATACCCTGTGCTTGTAAGTCCACGTCACCGGGTGCCCCCTGAGCCCGCGGGTCCCAGGCCCTCTGTTCAGATAAGAGCAGCTCGATGCGGTTTGAAGGTTCCGCCGGCGCCCCTGGGGTCCCGTCCATCACACTTACTCTCCCTGAAGAGCAGCTGCCAGCCTGAGAGAGCCAGTCATGCCAGTGCAAGCCAGGGACGGCATCGCGTTTCTTCCTGCGTGCTTACACACACACAAGCAGAAATAGGGGCTGTCCTGAACGGAGGCCACCACTTAGATGGACTTCGAGTCTGAACCTTGCTTAGGAGGCCCCACCTGGAGACAGGGGCAGCAGAGGTGGACCGCTTAGACCCACAAGCCAACGGTCAGCAGAGAGCCTCTGCCCAGGACTCAAGTGCAGATCTTGCTGGAAAAGCCCCCGGACTACTGGGACAAGCTTCCAGGATGTGGGCTGGACCAAGACACATGGAACTGCGGGAGCTATGGAGCCAGGGCCAGTGAAGGCCTCTGGATCTGGGGAGCCGACACAGGGCTGGGGCGGGTGGGTGGGGAAAGAGCCTGACTGCGGACCAGGAGGTAGGAAAGACAGGTGCCCGGCCTGTGGACCAACGGGAGTGGGGACAGGACCCCCAGCAGGCTACCATAAGCCTCAGTCTAAGGGAAATGGACCATATGGCTGACATTTCCTTATTTTTAATTTTTGTAATGAAAAAGGCCACTTGCAACGTTAGCAAAGAGAATAAAACAGCAAAAACAGCAACAGCCATAGAAGTGATAGCCTCGCCGCCCAAGACCAGCCCTGACATTGTAGGTCCTGAGCAAGGCTCACATGGACATGGGCCGTGGGACTCACTACGAAGAGCTGCCGATGCAACTAACTAATCTGCCAGGTAGGTGCGGCTCCCCCTCTGTGGGTGAGGATGGCTAGCTGGCTCCCTGGAAGGGAGGCTGGAGTTTCGAGTTAGGAGCGGGGCTCCTCGCTGTCCCTGTCTGCGCATGGCAGCAGGAGAGCTGGCTTCTGGCCTCGGACCATGTGTCTCTCTTTGCACCTCTGACCACCTCTCACACTTTGGGGACCTTGCACGCAAGCCCTGTCCCCGCGCACTCACCCACAGTGGCCCCTGGGCCAGCCTTGGAGCCTCTGGGTGGATGTGTCTTCAGCAGCAGATGTCACGGGGGAGATGGGCTGGGGTCCACCAGGGACCATGAACTCCAGGTGAGCATACACCCCGCGGACCTCATGACCTTGTCTTCTGAGCAGGTGCAGGGTCAGAGCAGAGGCTTGAAAAGTTCAGAGAGCAGGACACGAGCCCCTCGAGGAGATACCTCCATCCCACGGCTCAGCTGGGCTCATTTCCCCTCACAGACCTCCAGGCCTCCTGCACGTGCATGCGTGTTTCTACCAGGTTGAAATCAGTGTATATGCCGGTTGGAATATTGTGTCTCTTTCCACTGTGTCACAAGTATTTCATTTGTCCCTACATAGTCTTCCTAGTTAAAATACTTTCTTTTGTTGCCCTAGAAATACATAATCACTGTAGATGAAGAAGAAAATACAGAGAATTATAAATAAAAGAATTACTGTATCGTCCTAGAATCCATAGGTGGGTGCTACTAACATTTTGTATATTTTCTTGCAGAATGTTTATGATACATACTCATATATATTTTTTTCAAAAATAGGATTTTCCTGTAATTGTTGTTTTGTAGCTAACTTTTCCCACATTTACTGGGTCTAAAATTTCCCCAGGTGAATACGTGTATTTCTCCAACATTTTTCTTAATGACATCCAGCATTTCATGGTATGGTTAAGGCTAAAAAACAACAATGAGGATGACAATCTAATATAAACCAGCTCTGCGCCAGATTCTGTGTTTTGTCAGAAATCACAGGATTTCTGAGAGGTGGATACTGTGGCCCTCACTCTTAGGATAAAAGTTTCTGATTTTTATAAATAATACTGTGTTGAACTTAATTGCTTACTGTATGAACTTAAAAACAGTCTTTGCACTTATTTTAGATTGTCTTCAGAAAAATTCCTAGGAATGGAGTTACAATGTCAAAGATCATGCACGTTTTAAATAAACGTTGTGTGTGTGCTCAGTCCTGCCCGATCCTTTTCAACCCTGTGGACACAGCCGCCCAGGCCCCTCTGTCTGTGGACACAGCCGCCCAGGCCCCTCTGTCTGTGGACACAGCCGCCCAGGCCCCTCTGTCTGTGGACACAGCCGCCCAGGCCCCTCTGTCTGTGACCACAGCCGCCCAGGCCCCTCTGTCTGTGGACACAGCCGCCCAGGCCCCTCTGTCTGTGGACACAGCCGCCCAGGCCCCTCTGTCTGTGACCACAGCCGCCCAGGCCCCTCTGTCTGTGGAACTCTGCAGGCAAGATTACTGGCGTGGGTTACCATGCGCTCCTCCAGGGGATCTTCCTGACTCGGGAACTGGACCTGCATCTCCTGCATTGGCAGGTGGGTTCTTTACCACTCCACCACCTGGGAAGCCCCAAACTTGATGCGCATTGCCAAATTTCCTGCTAGAAAGTTTCAGCTAACACCAGGAGAATGTCCCTTCCCCTGGACTGAGGACCTGATACCATCAGTAAAAAGCAAAGGAAAACAGAACAAACAGGCGAAACCCTACTGGAGTAACCAGAGAGACACAGGAAGAGCCCTGGCGAATTAGATACCTGTGATGCTGGGTGCAAGGAGACGACAGAGGATGAGATGGTTGGATGGCATCACCGGCTCTATGGACACGGGTTTGGGCAAACTCTGGGAGTTGGTGATGGAAAGGGAGGCCTGGCGTGCTGCAGTCCATGGGGTTGCAAAGAGTCGGACACGACTGAGCAACTGAACAGAACTGAACTGATGCTGGGTGCGCTCATTCACTACTGCAGAATTTTATTAACTATTCACGTTTCTCTTTGGTGAGTCACCTTGCCAGGTTTTCTATTTATCTTTTACTATTGATTTTCAAGAGTTCTTTTTATCTTAAGGCTAATAACCGTGGGTTAGAAGGAAATGGCAAACCATTCCAGTTTTCTTGCCTGAAGAACCTCATGGACAGAGGAGCCTGGCGGGCTACAGTTCATGGGGTCACAAAGAGTCGGACATGACTGAAGTGACTTAGCTCACACAATCCTATATTTAGCAAACATTGTCTCCCAAAAGGTTTCCATTTTAATTTTATGTTAATATTAGGCATTTCTTCCTTTAGCAGTTTTTTTCATTTTTATTTATAAAGAATAGTCTACTCTTTAATAATTCTTCAGCTTCCTTCTTTAGGTCTTGTGCTTGGAAAAGCCTTTCTCACACTAAACTTGCATACTTTGAAAAATCATTTATATTTCTTGCTTATTCTTGTTATTTTTCATTTACTTTTTTTATTTGGAATGTATTTTTTGTGAGATATTATATAAAGATTTAGATTATTTTTTACATAGTTGACAAATAATTTTGCACCAGGCATTGAATAATCTATCCCTCTGGCATTCTTTTGACATCTCTCGTTTTCTTACTTATCTCATGACTCGCATTTTTAGTCTAAGTTCTTTGTCCAGCTGTGGTTGTCTGGGTTTTCTGAAGTCACATGGTTTGCTGCCTGTGACATACATATAGTATAAGTTGTTACGTGAAAGTACTTCCCCATTACTCTTAGCTTTCAAAGTTACTTTGTTTTGTGGGGGTGGGGGTTCTTGAAAATGAAATACAGTATTTCCTTTTTCAGCTGCATGCTGCTTATTAATTCATACATTCATATTGATGGTGGTGGTTTAGCTGCTAAGTCATATCCGACTCTTGCGACCCCATGGACTGTAGCCTGCCAGGCTCCTCTGTCCATGGGGTTCTCCAGGCAGGAACACTGGAGTGGGTTGCCATTGTTAAGCCTCATCTAATAATAGTGTTAGCTTCTCTAGATTTTTCTAGAAGGAAGATATTTGAATAGCCAGCATTTGCTTTAGGTGAATTATCGCCCCACAATATTTAGGTTTAATATTTGGGGGAAATAGTCTCAGCCTCTTCTTTGAATTAAGATGTCAAGCCAGATTTTTCTCCTTTTGTACATCCCTGGGAATGGCCTTTGCCTTCCTCACTTTGTCACCATCATCCTTACTGGGTGCAGTCTTGACCCCCACTTCTCCTCACAGCTTCAAATCAGAAAGGAACCAGGTGAATCCCTGTTCTTTCTGAGGCTGGCGATGACCAGGCATCTGTTTCCGATGGTCCGTTTAGGGCAGCGCATCCGTCTTGAACGCCTGCCACGTTGCACAAGAGCCGAGATGCGTGTGGGAACTCTGGCCTCGGGCCTCCCTGTGTCGTGTCCTGCAGGGTCCTCCTATGGTTTGAATTTGCTAATCAAAGTCTTGTTGAGGACAAGGAAGCATGGAAGGGAAAAGCAGACAGGGAGCTCCAGCAGGCTTCACTCCCAGCCTCAAACCTGACCACATCCTGTGATCTTCACTGGCTTAGAAATGGGCAGGAAGTAAGCTTTACACTTAAATGCAAAATTATTTGGGGCATCAATGGAGGATGAAAGAGTCTAGCATCAGAATGAAGCCCGAGATCAGCCGTACGAGTGCTAAACCCCTATATGCTCCCGCTGGACGGGCACCTGTCCTTGCCCGGGAGGGGTCGCTCCCCAGGTCCCCACTGCTCCTCTGGCAGTTACAGCCCCAGTCTGCACGCATGACAAGGTGGACGTGTCCCAGGGCCCCTGTAGCCGAGCTCCGCCTGCTTGGCCCTGAAGGGCTGGCGTGCCTGAGTGTCTGCTGATGCATGTCTGGCCTCATCCTCCCAGCCCCGGGTGCAGGAGGGAGAAACAAGAACCGTGCCCTCAGGATGGCACGGCCTGGGTCCCCCCTGCAAGGAGCCACTGAGAGCTCCATTCCCACATGTCTGGAACAATCCACCGTGCCCTGGGTAACGGAGCCCATTTCAGCACGCCCGTCTCTGACTGGTTTCAGAGACGAGTTGCTCCGTGTTCCTACTGTTTTGCAAATGCATAAAAATGGCTAGAAATTTTGGTCACCATGTGAGTCCTTTTATTACAACAGAAAAGTAGGAAGGGTGTTTTTAGTTCAAACAAATAGCGTCGCAGGCACAATATGTTACATGAAGAAAAGCTAATTTAGTGTTATTAAATATAATCAGAAACACAACGTGAGGCTTGTCGTGTTGACATGGTGTGCTAGGTATCTTAACGTGGCTCGGCAGGCTGCCTTGTTTGCACACTGCTTAAACTTTCTCGTCGATGAGATTTTGCATGATAACTAGAATATTAAAAATATATGAAGAGTGGCCTCGTGCTTCTCAGTAAACGCAACCCCAGGTTACTGGGAGGCAGCTCCCCTTAGCAGAACTGTGGGTTGCAAAGCCTCCGCAGCCGCCCTGAGGCTCTACAGGATCAGGGCTGAGCTGTAGGCTTGATGTCTGCCTCTCAGGGCTGGGGACCATCAGCGTCTGCCAGAACTGTGAAGAGAGACACTCTTTGATCCTAACAGCTATTCCTTGGGTGGTTAAACTGTAGCTGCCTGTCCCTGAGTCCCTGCCACATCCCAGGCTTGGCCATGTTCTCCACTTTCTCCCTCCTCTCTCCAGCGTCTACTCTGGAAAGTTCTGGAAGGTTCCCAAGAACACGGGGACAGGTGGCTACATAGGTCGCTTCTTCTGGATATGGTGACTTGCCCTTCTTTATCTTCTACTAAGCAAGGGACAGAAAACATTTTGCTCTCTCGGCCTGTAGTCCTCCATTACCCTAGGTGGTCTTGAAACAGGAAGAGACTCTTTGAGTGGGGCCTCCCAGCTGGCTCAGTGGTAAAGAATATGCCTGCCAAGGCAGGTTTGATCCCTGGGTCAGGAAGATCCCCTGGAGCAGGAAATGGCTACCCACTCCAGTATGCTTGCCTGGAAAATTCCATGGACAGAGGAGCTTGGTGGGCTACAGTCCATGGGGTCACACGGAGTAGGACATGGCTGAGTGAGCACAATGCTTTGAGCAGAACACTTTAAAGACAGGGATGACACTCACTGACTTTGATCACAGGACGTGCCCAGCCCCATGGCCCCAGTGTAGCTGCAGGGAGCCTGAGACCCCTATTCCGTACTCCTACCCCCACTCCTAGTCCTATTCCGTACCCTGGAAGACAAGCATGACCTGGGACTGGGGGAACATGAGGTGTCTCATGTTTATTTAAGATAGGGAAGCGTGTAGATGGTATTAAATAGCTCAGAAGCCTTGAGGATGGAAGGCAGTGTTCCCCACCCTCCCTCCATTCTGCTCCCTAGATGTAATTTTCCTGTCCTCTCTGCCTTCATACTTGGCCTTTATATGCGAAGGTAATATGCTTATAATTCTAGTTATAAGCATATCTTGATTTATCAGATCTGTACAATATTAACTGATACGATAATGCGGAGGGTAAGGATTTAAGTTACTTGTACTCAGGGGTGACACTGAAAATCTTTGAGGACAGGCGTGCCAGGCATGAGCCAACAGCCTTGGCACTGTCCAGGGTGCTGGGCTCCACAGGTGTGCCGCCGTGCCCACTGTTAACTCGTTAGCTGCTGAATCGGGGGAATTCAATCCAATGGAAGGACTGGAGGTGGAGGGTGGTGGGGAGGGGAGGAGACAGGAGCAGAGACTGTTTAC
Organism: Dama dama; assembly: GCF_033118175.1. Classification (NCBI taxonomy): domain Eukaryota; kingdom Metazoa; phylum Chordata; class Mammalia; order Artiodactyla; family Cervidae; genus Dama; species Dama dama. The sequence goes on along the minus strand of NC_083695.1, from coordinate 93,738,792 downwards.
CAAGTTCTCTGGAACTATTTCAATATTTTAACAGTGATTACGCCCCTGCTGCAACTCGATGTCAACTCTCAGTGTACTCATCTCACTAATTTCTCCCTATGTTTGATATCACCATTAATATTGTTTCTGCTGGTTACCTTTTTAATTTAAATATTGCATCCAATGTTCTAATTTTGGTTCTATCATCATGAGCAGTGTCTTGACTGAATTATGAAATGAACATACTAACACCCCATCTTTCTGTTTTTTTTTTTTTTTTTAATTCATTATTTAAAGCAAATGAAACTTCCTCAAGTGTGATTTCTTCTAGAAAAATTCACATATCATGTGGAATTATTCCTGCAGAAGGAGTGGGTACACAAAAGACTCTGATGCTGGCTGAGATCACAACAATACGTCTCCCGCTTTCCTACATGGGCCAGTACGGGACTGTCCAGGCTCAGCACACATCTGGTATTCTTGACCCTTGGGTGATGACTAGCTTTTGCTCTGGGTGTAGCCTCAGTGTGTCCTGGGCTTTAAAAGATGACCCAACTCACAGATCCAAGACCAGCTCATACAAAGATAGTCTGTGGAGAGACGGGATCCTGACAATCAAGAGGCCTTGAGTAAGGCCTCTGTCCCCACCTCACCAGTTCCTGCTGGAACAAGTTACCAAAAATTAGTGACTTAAAACAAGGCAGAGGCCTTTCTTGTTCAGCCATCTTGGATGCTGTGCAGGCCTCTGGGAATAGGACCTCCAAAATGACAGAGAAGTCTGGAAGGCTGTGGTCCAAGGGCCATTTTTGCTGGCTACAGGCAGGGTCTTTGTAATCAGAGGGAGCACATATCTCTCCTGAAAACTGAAGGTGTATATGCTCGAGATGAAACTATATTCTGCCTATGCAAGAGCTGTGCTTATGTGTACAGAACAAAGAACAGCATAGTAACTCCTGGAGGAAAATCTACAAAACCAGAGCAATCTGGGGAGAGAAAATTCATGCTCATGGAAACAGTGGCATAGTCCATGCCAAATCCCAAAGTAACCTTCCTGCTAAGGCCATTCTTTGGACACAGAATCCGTGTGAAGCTATACCCTTCAAGAATCTGTATTTATTAAAAATGCTGAAGAATTGATGCTTTCAAACTGTGGTGCTGGAGAAGACTCTTGAGAGTCTCCTGGACAACAAGGAGTCAAACCAGTCCATCCTAAAGGAAATCAGTCCTGAATATTTATTGGAAGGACAGATGCTGAAACTGAAGCTCCAATACTTTGGCCACCTGATACAAAGAGCTGACTCATTGGAAAAGACCCTGATGCTGGGAAAGATTGAGGGCAGGAAGAGAATGGGATGACAGAGGTTGAAATGGTTGGATGGCATCATTGACTCAATGGATGTGAGTATGAGCAAACTCTTGAGAGATGGTGAAGGACAGAGGATCCTGGCATGCTGCAATCAATGGGGTTGCAAAGACTCAGATACAACTTAACGACTGTCCTGAACTGAACTGAAATAAATGAAAGTGTGGAGAAAAACAAGGCAGATTTATTGTCTTTATAGCTCTGGAGGTTAGAAACACAAAATCAGTCTCGACGGGCTACAGTCAAAGTAAACGGGCTGGCTCCTTCTGAACCTCCAAAGGAGAAATCTTCCCCTTGCCTTTTCCAGCCTCCAGAAGCTGCTACATTGCTTGGCTCACACCCCTGTCCTCAGTCACTCCAATCTCTGGGTTCCCTCCTTACCCCTCCTAGTCCTCCTTCTGAGAAGGAACTTGTGATTGCATTGAGGGTCTACCTGAGTAATCTGGGATTCTCTCTCACCCAAGTCTTTAATCCCACCAGCAAAGTTCCATTTACTCTGTAAGGTGACGGATGTATTAATAGGTTCTGGGGAGCAGAATGGGGACATTTACAGAGGACTTTTTCAGGCTATCACATGAGTCTAATAAGAAGAGTGGAGTTAAGGGAAGGTGTGGGATAAATTAGCTTTAAGACAGTGATTAGTTGGGTTCAGCCTGAGTTAAGCATCCGTCTAACTCCAGAAAGACAGACAGATGCAGACACTGGCTAGTGGTTAGTAACTGGCTGAAAACAGGGTGAGATTTCAAATGTAGGCCCTCCAGGATAGCTGAGATGGGAGATCTTAGTCACACTGGGGATGAGTTGGTGGAGACTGTCAAGGTGATTGATTAGGTGCAGAGTGAGGAGAGACCAGTCCATCCTGACCACATCTGGGCCCAGCAGAGCCACATGCCTCCTGCTCTCTGTCTTAGAGCCAAGTCTCCGGACCCCTGGCTGGAATCGGACCTTCAGTGAAAGAGGCTGAGTTTTCCTGATATTCTGTCTCTAAGAAGTGCACTTGCTATAGTTTTTCATAATTATCTGAGCAAAGATTTGTTTCAAGGGGAACTGGGGTGTGGGAGATGAGCTCATTTAAGATGATTCCCCTAGGTGGCCTTAGAACTAACAGGCGAAGCAATAATTGCTTTTGGATTTATTTATATCTCTGAAAATTCCAGCCATTTAAGGCGAATTACAGATAAACTCCCAGGTTTTAGATAATTTTCCTAGGTTCACACAGCATTCATACTCTGGGTTCCTTTCCTGGGGCAGGTAGGATTCTAAGATGCTCCCCCTCCACCAACTTCCTAACCCCTAGGGCCTAATCCCCCCACCCCCACCCTATGTAACCCCCTCCTTGAGTGTGGGCAGGCCCGATGGGTGGGATTGGATGCTGCTTCTGTGATTGGAGTATGGGCTTTCGTGAAGCTTCATCTCCCCAGTCAGCTTGACTTCGAGTGACTTGCAGGGGGAGTCGCCTGAGTGACTCAGATGAAAGCCCTTTCAAGAGGGACTTGGTCCTTCCTGAGGCTTTGAGAAATAAGTCGTCATGCTGCCAGAGTGTCCCTAAGAAGGTCACTGCCGGGTGGGGGTGCTCTGGGAACCAAGAATATCACAAGACTGACAACCAGCAAGAAATTTAGGACCTCAGTCCTACAACCCCTATGAGCTTGGGAGAGGCACCCAACCTCCATTATCAAACAGACTGTCTGACATCTTAACTGCAACCTGAGACCCTGAGCAAGGACTCCAGTTGAGCTCTGGTTGGATTCCTGACCCATGGAAACTGTGAGCTCATGAATGTGTGTTAAATGGCTAAATTTGTGGTGACTTGTTATGCAATGATGGAAAAATAACACACTTAAACAGTAGGTATGCAGTCAACCTGTACATTTCCAGGCTGGTTGATTTTACTGGACCTGGGAGGACTCATGGCTCTGGATTTAAAGGAGTGTCACATGGGCTGATGCCTCCTAGGGTCAGGGTACCTGAGCAATCCTACAGAAAACCAAATGTGACTTGAACTGAAAATGTTCCAGGGTCAGGGGTGGCTCTGATGAGATTTTCAGTGGGAAAAACTTCCCATTTTTAATTAATATTGTTTCGATTGCACATTTTTATGCTTCATGTCCCTGTGTTTTTCTGCCGAAGATCAGAAGTACTTTTTATAGGACAAAATCAGTCTTTATTTCATTCAAGCCAGGGGTTTCTTAGTCCCTACACTTATAATAAGATCCCAGATTTCAAAGAAAGCTGGTTATTGATGGCCTACTTTTTTTTTTTTTTTTTAGTGTGGTAGCATGTCAATAAATTGGAGAATATTTTAGTTTGTAGATTTCCCCAAGCATTCTGGAGAAATCCTTAGACAATTTGCCATATAAACCGAGTTAATTGCTTTATGGAGTAGAGCTATGTCAACTATTTAGATATACTGTATGACAGACGTTCATAAATACAAGACAGATGTATTTGTCGATACAGTGATGTGCAAGATAATTATTTTTATTATGTGAATTTCTGAGTTGAAATCAAGATAATCTCAGTTGTACTACTGACTGGCACAGCCTTAACTAGTTGTCAGAGGAACAGGAAGGGAATGCTCTGGGTGGTTTTCTGATTTTTCTCAGTTCCTCCCCATGCCTGGAATGTAAATCTTAGGGCACCATGAAATTGAATAAAAAAATGTAAGTTTAAATTATTTTTTATTTTAAGTCAGGTAGGAGGATAATAGAAAAAGATCATCAAAAACAATGAGAAGAAATAATTGTTAATTTCTACAGTACCTTGAAACAGAAGCCCAAGAGAATAAATGGAATAAAGATACTATTAAAATTTCCTCTTTTATTATATCTTCTCTGCCAGAGTAATTGTTGCTGTGTCCAATATATGCAGGGGACAATTTACTAGCTGTTTTCTATTAGTTTTAACATTAACATATACAGAAATAAAATGAATAGCAAGCTTTCTTTGCTTAATTAAATGACTGACAAGGCATAGATGTTGCTGGACTGACTCTTGTACATAATATCAAAAGGCTAGGGGAACGAAATAGAAGTACCATAAGCTATGCGAACTTCCTCCTTTATTAAATGAATATTGATGCAATATTATAGATTATTTTTCAGGCTACTGCATAAGAAGGGGCACGTGGGTTTTTCTCCTGAAAGAATTATATATTAGTATTCAGATGGAAAAAAAATTCTAATATATCATTTACACACAGGATTAAAGGTTTGTGTAGATTCTTTCCTCTGTGAAATCATGCTCTCTTCAAGGGGGCTCTTCAGTTTGGACTTTTTAATGGTACGATAGCGTCGAGTGACAAGATACTGGAAGTGACTGGAGACACACTGGCCTGTTCCAAACACTGGAATACCTCTATACTTTTTCTAGAAATAGTAAACTGGCCTCATTAGGATCTTCAAGTGTATTCAGAGCTGGGTCAGCTCAGAAAGCCAGGTACACGAGCTGTGAGAAGCAGTAGCCCTGCATAAAATTAACAGTAGCTTCCTTTTCTTCTGAGAGCAAGCTAAGGCTGGCTTCTCTCTGTGTACGTCTGTGTCCCCCTACACACATGTGTATGTGTGCGTGTGTATAAATACACACTACATAAACGTGCAATCGTTTCGTCCAGGAGCGCCATTGCTGCTGTTGCTCAGTTGCTAAGCCGTGTCTGACTCTTTGCAGCCCCAGGGACTGCAGCATGCCAGGCTTCCCTGCTCTTCACCACCCCCTGGGGTTTGCTCGGATTCACGTCCACTGAGTCAATGACGCCATCCAACCGTCTCATCCTCTGTCGTCTTCTTCTCCTTTTGCCTTCGATCTTTCCCAGCATCAGGGGTGATGAAATAGAGGCACAGAGGCTGGAAGCCAGCAAACGATAGCTGCAAGCCATGCCTTGAGGCGTCCTGAGATGCCATGGGGCGCTGACCCTGGATCAGGTGACTGATGGGTTTATTCCCTCAGCAGGTGCTTACTGAGAACCTACTCTATACCTCACACTCTTGTAGGTATGGGGAACTTAGGACGAACATGATAAGTACAGCCTCTGCCCTCATGGAGCCAACATCCCATATTCGTTTTAAAGATTTATTCCTTAGTATGATATGACTAACATTAACACCCCAGCCAAACTCAGCAAGTTAATTACATCGCAGGGAGGTTAATTAGGTATCCCAGGAAAATACATGATTGAGTTATAAGTCAGGCTGGGGAGGCTCTGGGACTCCGTGAAGCAGCCTCTGGTTCAACGACTGAGTGGTGGGCTGGGTGGGCGCTGGCGGTAGAGTGGGTGCTGTGCGTGTTGGGGTGTGGTTAATGCATATTTCCCTACGCCCATTCATGCAAGCTGTGCACCATCTCTATGGCTCTTTCCTGGTTCTCTGACTTGGAAACAAAAAGCATTGAATAAAATAGGATGGGTGTTTATAGGTAAATTGGGGCTTCCCTGGTGACTCAGCCCATAAAGAATCTGCCTGCAATGCAGGAGACCTGGGTTTGATATCTGGGTCGGGAAGATGCCCTGGAGAAGGAAATGGCAACCCACTCCAGTATTCATGCCTGGAGAATTCCATGGACAGAGGAGCCTGGTGGGCTACAGTCCATGGGGTCGCAAAGAGTCAGACACAACTGAACAACTTTCACATAGCTAAATTGACCAGTGTTTGATTTATCAGCCAACTGAGTATAACCTCTCCTGTGTGGTTGTTAACGTTTTTGCAACAAGGTTGGGCTCCAATGGGCAGAAGATTCACTGTGTGACCCCCCAAAATCGGGGACTTCCAGGAAGCCAGCACTCAGGTCACACTGGGGGACCCCTAGGCTATCCCCCCAATATCCCTCCAATAAAGGCTCCATGTTTCATTGGAGCGACTGGTGTGACATTTTCTGCACTCACCATGATTTCTCTCCCAGTGCCTACCCAGTAGTACCTGAGCAGTCCCCACTGAGATGCAGACGCTGAAAGGTTTACAGTGGATGTATATAGCATCGCCACCCGCACACGAACTCCTCAAAAGAGCATTGTGGCTGCAAAGATACAGTAATTCACATTTCCAATATTGCTAATAAAATTTAACAAATGGAAAACCAAAATGTCAACCAAGCAATAATACTGATGGTATTTCTCTTAGGCCGAGTAAAGAAAATCATAGTGACTTTAATTGGTTAGAATAACGAAAGGAAGAGACAGAAAAAAACCTCCAGGAGCTACAGTGACTCAACTAGAGGGACGGTGAGTATAATTTTACTAAAAGTAGGTGATAATAATACAAGCTGCCTGGGAGAGGAGATGTTTTAGGATGGTATAGTCGACTTGAATTAATTATGAGGTGATGAATGGTGCCCGCCTATGCAAACGAGGGTAACCTGAAATTCCAGCCAATCAAAGTGTGACTGTGCTTTAGTGGACCACGACCTCATATTTCAAGGAGTTCAAGGGGTAAGGGAAGAGGAGTGATATTGATGGAGTGCAAAGCATGCTGGGACTTTGTGGGAAACCACATATATTTGGCTCATCAGAAAATATCTTCCTATTTACCCCTGTGACTCTGGGACAGAAACCCCAAGCCTCTGGAGCTCTGGTTCACCTCTTTTCCAGATAGAAAGCTCCAGTCAACCCACCAAAGCTGCTGGGCTTTCCAGAACGTGATTTCAGATTTTCAGATGGTCCTCTGCCTCACCAGCCCTGTGACACGCTTGAGAGAACACGCTGATAATGATTCGGGTAATCTCGCTGAATAATCCTTGTATTGCAGTTTGACACGACTCGATCTGATGCAGCCAGCATTTCCCTTGTGGGTGATTTTCCCTTAAAACTTTAAGCCCCACTGAGGGCCAGCATTCACAGGCAAGAAAATTGTGGATTTTTTTTTCCAAAAAAGAAAGGAAAACACAAATTAGGTCTCACAAACGTAACGCGTAACAGACAAAAGCAGCATGTGGAATACACTCACTCAGCTGTTTCCTGGTGTCCAGAGGCCCCTTGAGAGGCTCACCAATGGCTGGGTCATGGGCTGTAGCTACTGTGGTATGGAAACAGTTTCAACCAGTCAAGGCACTGATGATGGTGGAAAAAAAAATTTATTGTGCTGGGTGTTACCAGCTTCAGACTCTTCCATCATCCTAAACTCTACCTAACACCAGCTACAGATGGGGTTACCTTAGAAAAAATAGTCTTCCCAGCCCTTTTGTCTATGACATGTCCAAGAGGTTGCTATTATATGATAATTCAAGGCTTTTTTTTTTTTTTTTGTATTTACAATGATGTTGCTGAAAGCCAAAACACGAATAAAACGGGAATGTTTCCAAATGCAGAGAGTTTGGTCCATGTTTTAAACATAGTCTATCACATTAAGAAAGGTTAATTCTGTATTAAATGTAATGAGAAACACAATATGGGGCTTGTCACGCTGACATGGGAGGGTGATGTTACAACACCGCTCAGCAGGAAGCCTTGTTATATTTTTTATATGTTAGTGGATGTCTATTTAGAATTGATCAAACCTTTGCTTCCAAAACATATATGCCAACACCTCTGCAACACACCATAAACTAGACTCTCAGAAAATAATAATGATGCTTATCAGTCACTCGCCTTGAGTTTGCTTGTGAAAAACCTCCAGCTAGTGTGCTGTTGGAGCTCTTAAAACATAGATCTTTTTGCTGTACTGATAATTCACTCACAGCTTGAGATTGATGACTATGTGAAGTCCATAAAAGATGTTACCACTATATTTTGTTCTTATGATTTATTTTATCATGTTGTCAAGGTTTGCAGAAAACAAGAAACAAATCAATGAATGTCATGCTTAAATATTAAAGAAGGCTGTAATACACATTTTTATTCAGATGCCTTATTCAATCTTGTGGCTCAGAAAAGAGCAGTGGCAACGAAGCTTTTATTTGAATTACTTTTGGAAAAATTAATTTAGGAGGACTGTTGAATTGTGAATGGCAAAAGGGAGCTAACCTTATTTGCTTAAATAGGAATATATGGTCGCAAGACTCCTTGGAAAAGCAGTTCTAACAAACCACAGGGAAGTGGATGGATTTTAAAACATCAAGCACTTGGGCAGCAGTGTACTTAGCAAGTTCAAGCCTGCGGCGTGAACAGGAGGGTATTTGGAAAGAAGCAAAGGATGAGACACTGCTTTGGGGATGGGGGATGGATGCTTTGTGCTTTGCTTTTGAAACGAATCATTTCCTTCATCATTATATGAAATCAAGATCACCATCTATTCTGAGGGCAGGCAGCCTGTAAGCTTGGTATATTCCAGAATTGTTGGCCTTTCCCACACCTCATTAGCTAGCAAGCAGAGAAGAACAGCTAAATCTTGCTTTATTTTTCTGAATTTGACTGGCTTGCTGAAAAGGGGACCTACCTGAGCTGATGTTGTCAACTGCATAGACAAACAGTCTGAAGAGTTGGAGGTTGCATTTCTAGAACACGAAGGAAAAAAAAAAAAATATATATATATATATATATATATAAAATCAGAACTCTGAGTTTTTTTTTAAACAGAAAAGAAGGCAAAAAAAGTTCAGGAGACCTATGTCAAAAATGAAACTAGGGGGTCATTTCCCTGAATCATTTAGCTTCAGCCTAATCCCCTTCTGGAAACTCAGGTCTGAGCTAGTTAAAGGGATGAACAGACCCCATGACTGCCCGACACTTTGAGGTCCTGAATGCCTTTGGATTATCAAAGAAAAACTAATTAGATTCTGCATCCTTTCATGGTTAACTGTATTTTATTGTGTTTCATTATATTCTTGTTTCTTGAAAATTAGCGATCGACGCAAGGTATATATGGTGATTCCAGACTAACATGAATATTCAATTAACCACAAGACCTCGCTCTTTGACCATTTCGAATAAACTGGAGTTTATTTGAATTTAGAAAACAGATAAATTAGGAGGTGATCATTTGCATTACAATAGGATTCTTCATTTCTAAGGGAGGATTCCTTGTGGGATTCTTTTAAATAGAAAGCTCTCCAAGTACTTTGAAAAATATAATTTGATTTTTAAAAATTCTCTTCTCATGTAGTTGCTCAGGACCATGCCTATTGTATGAAACGAGAGGCATATCTATTTAATTTGGTAATGAGAGAGCTTCGTTGCAAATATTTTGGCTTTAAAAAAATTCAGACGCAATAGCAGGAAATTCACGCTCAGATATCAGACTTAGGTTCCATTGCATCACCATGTTCCCTCTCCCTGGGTCAGCCCGGGTGCAGATTCAATGCCCTCCATGCACCTTCAACCGCCCCTCACTCTGCCCAACCCTGACTGGAGGAGATGTTCCGGGAGGCGGGCAAAATGCCTCACGCCTGGACAGTGGGTGCACCAAGGAAGGAGCCGGAGCAGAGGGCACGGGGCTCAGCTTCTGGAGCCTCCAGGATCACTCAAGATGCCTTTATGTTTTATCACAAAAGTTGCACGCGAACAGGAAAGGGCCCAGTCAAAATCCCACAGAACTGCACTTGGCTACAGGCAGGTGTGTGTGTGTGACCTGGGGCTGCTCTGGTGCTGAATATGACAAAGCACAGATTCTGAGTGGTGAGGAGGTTCTCAGACGGATGGGCAGCCACAGGGAGGAAGTCTGACCTCCCCTCTGAAAACCCTGGTGGACAAAGCTGCTGGGCTGGCCCGAGAAGCTGGTTATAAGCCTACCACCCCTCACGGTTCTCTCTGGGGTCCTGGACCACCCCCCAGCATCTCTCCCTCCAGGGGCCCCGGTTGGCACAGGAGGCTCGGCCTGAACGGAACTCAGAGCTGAACACCCTTCCTTCCTGCTGCATTTCCCAGGCCGCAGAAATAGGCTGAATGGCAAAGAGGGTCGTGAGTCAGGAAAGAGGAGAGACTCCAAGTGAGCAATGTTCAGAAGGATCAGCAATATCCTGAGGAAAGGCGGTCCCTTCTCTCACGCGCCTGGGGAGTCTCCACAAAGGAGCCGCCATGGCGGAATGCAGAGTCGCATCGGGCGCATCTCCTGAGCTGAGGACGTGGCAGGGAGCATTTTCAAAAAGGCTGAGTGGGTAGATCACGGCTTCCCTGATGGCTCAGGGGGAAAGAATCCACCTGCACTGCAGGAGTCACAGAGATGCGGGGTCCATCCCTGGGTCAGGAAGATCCCCTGGAGGAGGAAATGGCAATCCACTCCGGTATTCTGGCCTGGGAAATCCCATGGACAGAGGAGCCTGGCGGGCTACGGTCCACAGAGTTGCAAAGAGTCTGATGAGACTGAGTGACTGAGCCCATACCTCCAGGAAGTGGGGGAAGTAGTCTGATCAAACTCGTTCTGTGATGGGAGTGTTTCGTTCTCCTTCCTCTTTTTGAGGTGTTTGTATATATGCTAGCAAAGCTTGTCAGCATGAATAGATTTCTTAACTGGAGGAATTGAGGTGCAGTAGATTTTCTCTATTTCTATTTCTAGTTTTCAGGGTAGCAGAGCCTCCTGAGTCCCAGTTGTTCGGCCCGCCTCCTGGAGTTTCTGTGAGGCATCTTCTTGCCCACCCCCAGCTGCCTTAGCACTTCTACCCTCCTTGTTGGTCTGTTGTCTGGGGGCTCGGGTCATCCCTAGAGGACCTCAGGGTCACCACCGGGACAAGAGATTCACTTCTCGAAGGTGAAACATGAGAAGGCACCTGCATTTCCCTTCCACTGAAATAGCATGGAGGCCCTGGTCAGACATGGGTGCCTTTCCAGATGACGAGCTCTTGGAAGGAGTTAGGCAGTCTTCTGCAGTCTGTTTCTGCAGACGCTCTCATCACTTAGCAGCTGGGGCTGTGGGGCTGAGCGTGCGCTGTCTTGGACTGGGTCCCAGGGGGGTTTCAGTACAGCAGGGTGCAGGTGCTCTGGTCTCCAAAAGAAGCTGTTGACGAAGGCCCGTGCTCAGACACTCTCGTCAGAAGTCCCTGTTCTCACTCAGCTTCAGCCAGTGTCCTCACTGCCCAGGATCCCGCCTGACAACTAAACTCACTTTCCTTCCTGTTCTGTGACCCCAGCTGGGGCAGTGAGAAACCGCGTTTAAATTCCAACAGGGTGGACCTGACTTCTGTTGGGATAGCTCTTGACTGCTTTGAATGAGACGCATCAAAACATTATTCTGAACTTACAGAAATAGACCTTCGGTATTTTCTGCCCCTTCATAGAATGGGAGATGGTGTTAGTCCTTTCCTGGGAACCCTAGGTCTAAGACTGAGACCCTTAGGTGGACGGCAGTGTCAGTCTATTGCTGGCACTACAATCCTTGAAATGGTTAACGCATCTGAATGTCCAGATCAGGCTCACCAGGAAAGGGAGGATGGAGGGACTCGTTTCCTCCCATTGGCACATCTGCCGGCCCCTGCGGTGATGCTGAGACCCGGACCTGCCCGGGAGCTTGTACCTGATGCCCAGGTCCCCAGGGAGACGGCCTCTGACTGGGGGATGCCTCCTGCACTCAGGGCCCATGGAGAACCAAGGACACCCTCAGCCTGGGGGCCACCGCCTGTCCTTCAGTTTCCTGTGATGAGCTTGTGACTTTAGGAATAACATGAATTCCTTCTGCTGTTGTCTAGTTGCTAAGTCATGTCTGACTCTGCTGAGCCTGTGGTGGACTGCAGCCCGCCAGGCTCCTCCGTCCATGGGATTCTCCAGGTGAGAATACTGGAGTGGGTTGCCATTTCCTTCCCCAGGGGACCTTCCTGACCCAGGGATCCAATCCGCATCTCTCGCATTGCAGGAGGAGTCTATCACTGAGCCTCCAGGGAAGCCCGAAATTCATTCTACGCTTTATTAAATAATAATCTGTGGGCTTCATGCCCTGGGTAATGGAGCCAAGGTCAGAGTACCGGGGGCCCAGGCGGAGGCTTAGGGACCCAGGGCTCCCTCTCCACGTACAGCGTCTCACTGCCCACTTGGCGGGCTTCCAGATAATCCAGGGATTTGGGTGGGAGTCCACAGGATTCAAGTGGGCATGGTCAGAGACGACATTTAGGCCGAGAAGGTGCAGCTGTCTCCTGAGACCGCCGAGGCGCGGCTTTGCCTCTGTCACTCTGGCCCCGGCCAGCTTCTCTGGAAGAGAGCTTCCCTCACTTCTTTCCCCTACTTTCCTACTTCCAGTCGGCCTCTGCAGCTGTCTCCCTGGGTGGGTATTGGAAGTTGCCCACTAAGAATTTCTAGAACCTTTGTCCTCTGGGCAGGAACCTTCTAGAACCTTCTGTCCACAGGGCAGCTCAGGTGCGGCACCTGCTCTCAGCACCTTTTTTTCCCTGAATCCCAGCCTTGCGGATTCAGACTTCTGGCCTGGGGTCAGTAAACTTCCTGCCTAAGCCTTTACCAGACCCTGTGCCCCGGTGTATTTCTCTAGAAACACCCTCGTGCACGTCTGGAGACCTCGTGCTCACACATGCACACGTGTGCACATACAGCCATGAATGAGCAGCTAGACGTGCACTGCACATGTGTACACAATTGCACACACACGGCCAGGTGCACCCATGCTGGGGCACCTTGCACTCACACACACACACACGCACACCATTGACGTGCACCTTGCACACACACACACACCTTGCACACACACTCGCACACCATCGATGTGCAACCTGCGCACACACACACCTTGCACACACACACACATGCACACCATCGCTGTGCACCTTGCACGCACACACACACCTTGCACACACACACATGCACACACATGTGCACACTGTTGTTGGTGCACCATGCATATACACACACTTAGCATGCGCTCACTCCCGTCACCGCCTAGAGCCGTGGGTTCTCCCGGGGCTGCAGTTTCTAGGTGTGCAGTGGGGAGAACGACTCCAGGAAGCACCCCTTCTGTAAACGTGCCTAAGACGTCACTCCGTGGCTGCCACACGGCCCTGTGTCCCAGCTGCTGGAGGTGACACAGAGGCAGGGGCCTCCAGGTTGCAGTCTGAGCACAAGTCCCGGGGTTACTCTGAGCAAAGGGTTTCAGGTCTCCCCTGGATGGAAGTGATGTGTGGCTTAGTAAAGAGGGAACTCCCTCTAAAATAAAGGCTGGAATATTTTCTTCCCTGCTTGGAGTTCCAGCCAAACAGGCTCTGCGTCCTTCTCAGCTGTTTCAGATGTAATAGTTGTAATAGATGATTAGAGGGAAAAAATGGCCTGGCATCGTACAGCCTGGGGAGGGGGGAAGCGTGGGGCGGGAAGCCTTGGCCGGCATGAGGGCGGGGGCATCGCTGTCACCACACGATCCCTGGAACAGGACAAGGACGGTCTGCACTTCCCCTCCTGAGCCCAAGCACATCCAATTATCAGTGCCCCGCGTGACGCAGCCGGTCCTAAAGAGAGTCCTTCTCCAGCAGCCCCTGTGTGACTCGGGCCTTGGAAACAGGCCCCATCCTCAGAGCCCAGGTGAGGACACAGTTAGGACAGGTGGCCTCGGCCTCTCGGAATAACAGGTGTGCTGGTGGGGTCAGTTATGCCATTTCGGGGTCCCCTGCCTTCCCCAAGGCTCTGGACCCAGCGGGGAGCAAGGTCAGGTTCTCCCCTCCTGGAGTGGAGTTTCCTCCGGGGACTGTGTCACTGGTTGGAGAAGCTTCCCCAGACAACCAGAAGGGCTGGGCACCCTGCCTTCCTCTCCAAGTATCTGTACATCAATCATCCTAAAATATTAGGTTCATGAGGTTTTAGGGATGCTCTGCAGAGAGGAGGCATCTCTGAGAAGTGGGTTTGCGGGGAGGTGGAGAGATCATTCCAGGCAGCATCTAATCCTGGCAAAGCAGAGACCCCCCCTCCCCACCCCGTGTGACCTTGGCTGTGTCCTCCTCTGTGGGCGCCTCCTGCTGCTTTGTGATGAGTGATTCCAGGGGAAGGGGACCTGAGACACCCTGAGCACATCTAGACCAATCTGGCTGACTTTTCTTTCAAAGGTGCATCTCCACTTTCCCTGGCTCCTTCCAGGCACCGGTTAGGGTTAGGGTTGGGGGGGGGGGGTTCCTTTCATGCGGGCAACACAGGGAAGATTTGTGGCTTCCACGGTTTTGAGCTCTGCCTTCCTTCCTCACAAAAGCAGAGATAAAAGCTGTGGAGCTTGTCCTGGATGGCAAGCCTCACTCTCCTGTCTTAGGAGGAGGCCTGAGCCACCTTCACGGAGATGTGTGGGTCTGGAAGCAGGTGGACTGGCTGTAGGTGGGCTCAGGATGGAAGGACGGAGTCGCTGCAGCCTTGGTCTCTGCACACCCTTCTCGGCTAGTCTCTCCCAGGTCCATCTGGTCTAGCTCCAGAGCCTACTTCTCAGAATACAATTCTGAGCAAGTCGCTTCCAGGTGGAAACTTTCAGGTGCTCCCGAGGCCAGAGCGTCAGTCCTGCACTCCTCCGCTTTGAGCAGAGAATCTTCCCTGTCTGGCTCCGCCCGCCATTCCTGACTCATCCCCGTGGTGGTGGGTGAATGGTGGCCTCAGAAACAGGGTCCACACCCTGACTCAGGAGCCTCTGAAGGTGACCTTATCTGGAAAAATGGGTCGTTCCTGATGTGATTAAATCAAGCATCTTGAGATGAGATCGCCTGGACTTAGGGTGGATTCCATAGCCCATCACTGCTGTCCTGTTAAGAGCAACCCAAGGAGGAGGGGCCAGACCACCGGAGGATGGAGGAGTCGGGTGATGGGGCCACGAGCCATGGAGAGCTGGCAGGCACAGGCCTGGAAGGGCAAGGAGGGGTTCTTCACCACGGTCTTGGAGGGAGTACAGCCCTGCTGGCACTTGGATTTCAGACTTCCCACTTCCAGAACCACGAGAGAATAATTTATGCTTCCTTTAGGCCCCCTGTTTGGGGTCACTTGTTGCATCAGTCACAGGAAATTAATACCCACCCCAGCTGCTCTTCCTCCCAGGGGTCACCCTTCTTCCCCTGGTCTGTGCTTTTTCTTCAAGCCCTTTCCTCAGCTGGGAAGACCCGCCCAACCCTTCCTGACCCTTCTGCCACCACAGAACACACGGCCACCTCCCCGCCGTGTGCGGGGCCTGCGAGCCCCGGGGCAGACCTGCTTCCAGTCATCTCTCTATCCCCAGAGATGGTGAGAACTCCAGCCCAGGTCCGGGGATGGTGGTGGTGAGCAGCACCCCAAATATTTACCAAATTAGTCCTAAGTAAACTAACTGTTCATGTTGCAGGCAGCAAAAGAGTGAAAAGGAAGGGAGGACTTTACTGAAAACAAGTCACCTCTGTGTACCGTCATCCTTCAGAAAAGCACTGATTACAGATCTCCCTCTTGATTCAAACCTGGCTGACATTAACCACATTCCAGCTATTGACTCGGGCCCTGAGGAGTCAGAGATGAAAATAAGAGGCTTCTTCTCTCCAGAAACTCCTAGTCCAGGATCAGACTGACCTGTGAGCAAACATCACCGTGATTGACCACCTCTGGACTACTCACATGCCAGGCACATTTAACTAGGCCCAGCGTTAGTGAATAAAAATACAGCAGACCCAGTTAAATTGAATTTCAGATAAACAATTTTTTTTTTTTTTTTTTAGTATAAGTAGGTCCCACGCAATATTTGGGACCTACTCACCTTAAAGAGCTCGCCCTGTGTATCTGAAAGTCTGTCTTGAGCTGTGTGCACTGTATTTCCTGGCAGCCCCGGAATTAGCGGTCATAGCAGTTCTGCCAAGTAGGTGGTAATGGGATCTTCAGGTTACAGATAAGAAAACAGAAGATGAGGCTGTGCCATTTCATTTTTCCATCCAATTAAAAGCCATTAAGTTCTTGAGGGGGTTGTAACAGACTTGCACGGGCGTAAGCCCAGGGTCTGAGGGCAGCTGGGCCTTTCTCAGAGGATCTGGGACGGAGGGTCTCTACCAGAAGCTTTGGAAATCTGCCTTTAGGTAGAACTGGGGAGGGCTTTCTGCCAGAGAGCCGGCGCTGAGGAGGAAAAGCACAGGGGCAGTTAGTCTGAAGGACAGCCCGTGCCAGCGGGAGAAGCGGGGCCTAATCCCGAGTTGTCTGGCCTGGTGAGGCGCCACGCACACCTCCGTCTGTCCTTTGAAGACGTGGGTCCACCAGCCAGCCTTGGCGATCCCCCAAAGGCTTCAGCCTTGCACTCAGTAGCCCTTGAACTGTGCCTGATAACACGTTGAAAACTTTCTTGACCAGCAAACCTTTCTATGCCTCCCACTGCCTTGTTCTGCAAGCTGGTGGCTTGCAAGGCAAAAGCTACAAGATGGCTAAGCCGTGTCGGCCGAGCCGGAGCGCACGGCGAGTGGCCACCCCGGGAGGGAGGCGCGGCCTCGCGCTTGGCACTTTGAGCTCCGTCTATCACTGCAGGAATCACCACGTCCTGCCTACTCAGGTGCCTGCCTTTGGCTCGTCACATTCGGACGATCAGAAGCCAGGACAGTACTTGGTGAAAGTATGTTCTCAGTCAATGCTGAGCAGGAGCGGGCCAGGACGCCCTCCTGATGCCCGTTTCTTTTCCTGCTCACTGACCCTGTTGAGAAGCGCTTAGGATGTACCTTCCTGATCATGCCCGCCTCCTGAGCCATCCGCCCCTCCACCCCGGTCCTGGTCCGGTTGGCCTGGACCGGCTGGGTGCCGGAAGACTGCCCCCTCGCCCCCCTCGGGGATGGGCCAGGGTTTTCCTGGGGCTGTTGCTGCCATCACTAAGGGAGGGGTCAAGACGAGGACGTGCAAAGACTCAGGCAGAATGAGTTTTCTGATGGCCGAAAAGGTCGGACCCGAGAGTGCTCGATCAATGCGTCTGATTTGAGATCTGAAAGGCTGTGTCAGGACTGGGGGAGTGAGGAGGACCAGGCCAGGTGGGGAGCAGGTGAGGGGATGCGGATCGATTGGCCTTGGAAGCAGGTTAATTCCTGTAGCCAAGGCGCGTGACGGCTGTGTGGTCTCAGAAATAAGCAGGCAGCAGCCTCCGCTGCGGGTCCCGCCGAGAGGATGGGCCTGGGAGGGACTGTGCGAGCTCCCCTCACCCGCCGAGTGGGCAGCAAGGCTCTCTGTCCTCCTAACAGAGAAGCTGGACCTTTTACAGATGGGCCGGTGGAGCCCTCATCGAAGGGGAGGAAAGTAACTGGGAAAGCAGTACCAACCTGTTCTCCCTCCTCACCTGGTGAACCCAGGACCCGCCAATCACCATCCCAGTAGTTGACTGGACGACCCCGGAAAGAAATTCTCCTGTTCTGGCTCTTTCTTATCCGCAGCACACGGGTAAGGACCGGGGCTCCCTCCACAACCATTTCCACCACATGAGCGTTGCCGGACCCAGAGCTATGTGCTCATCCAACCAGGCAGTGCCTCTAGAGGAGGCTCAGGCTGGCTCAGCCTCTGTCCTGATAGCAGGGGCAGGATGTGAAGGGGCCTGGGGCCCTCCAGGGCTGGCATCATGAAGGCCCAGGTCAGGGGGAGGGTGGAGATGGCCTGGTTGTCCTGGCCTGTCTCCCTGCCCGGCTGGCATCACCGCCCGGCCATCACCACCTACCTGGCCTTCTTGAAGGACTTTGGGCAGCCCTGGGCAGCCTGTAGCCAGCAGGCCAGGCTGATGGCTGCAGGAGCCCCTGTGAGTGCTGTCTTCCTGGCCCAGGTCACACCCCAGGGTTTTTTACCTGGAGAAGAACCAACATTTCCAGCTTTTTAAATGGATTGGTTTAACACACATGTCTTATGTACGTGGGGACTTTGAAGCCACAGACCGGGAGAGGTCTCAGGTTGGAAGGACCCATAGAACCTTTGGCCCAGAGACGGTGAGTGTCCTCCCTGAATGGGAACCGCGTCCAGGCAATTCCGTCCAGACTAACAGAGTAAAGAGGTCAGAGCAGGGCACGTGCACCTCCAGCTCTCCACCAACCGGCTGTTTAGATTCGGCAAATCACTGAAGCATTCCACGGCCAGCCCTCGCCCACGGGTCCATGGCGGGGTGGGGTGGATGCTGGCATCTCCTTCTGGGGGTTGCTTTAAGACAATCCTGGTCAGATACTGGGAGGGGTCCAGGACAGAACAGGTGCTCAGCAGAGGTTTGCTGATCTTAAGATTCTATGGCATTGAGTCTGTGTCACCAGAAAAGCCGCTGATGGGTGAGGCATTATTATTTGTGATCTGCCTGGTAAAGAGCTAGCATACATTTTTAAACCTAACATCTTAAGTTTTTAGTAACCAGCTCAGGACAGTGGAGACCATTGCTTTCCTGTCCTGTTCGGTACTCAGACATGGCACTTAGCTGGACACACACCTGCTCCTATGGCCTGGCAGGGGGAGCAATGACTCAGGCCGGACGGGGGTCTCATTTCATCCATTCACCAGCTGTGTGACTTGGGGCGAGTCACACCTTCTCTGTGCCTCATCCTCACCTGTGAGATGAAGGCTGGAATGATCACTTCCTCCCAGGCCAGTGTGAGATTGAGTAAACTGATGTGTTGGTCTTGAAACGTCCTGGGTACGCGGTAGATACTTAGAGAGGTTATCCTCAGTTATCAGTTATCATCAGTGCTTGGGGGTGGGGGGAGGGCTGAGGAGGCGGCACGGGGGCTCTTAGGGCAGTGCTCTAGGGCTCTAATGGTAGATGCACGGCATCAGGCAACTGTCCAGACCCACAGAAAAGCAGAGACATTCCTTTGTCAACAAAGGTCCGTCTAGCCAAAGCTATGGATTTTCCAGTAGTCATATCTGGATGTGAGAGTTGGACTATAAAGAAAGTTGAGCATGGAAGAATTGATGCTTTTGAACTGTGGTGTTGAAGAAGACTCTTGAGAGTCCCTTGGACTGCAAGGAGATCCAACCAGTCCATCCTAAAGGAGATCAGTCCTGGGTGTTCATTGGAAGGACTGATGCCGAAGCTGAAACTCCAATACTTTGGCCACCTGATGCGAAGAGCTGACTCATTGGAAAAGACCCTGATGCTGGGAAAGACTGAAGGCAGGAGGAGAAGGGGACGACAGAGGATGAGACGGTTGGATGGCATCACCGACTCAATGGACATGAGTTTGACCAAGCTCTGTGAGATGGTGATGAACAGGGAGGCCTGGTGTGCTGCAGTCCATGGGGTCGCAAAGAGTCGGGCATGACTGAGTGACTGAACTGAACTGAACTGAACTGAATAGAAGACACACACAGAGTGACTGTAATGTAAGCTGTGGACTGTAGTGAATAATAATGGATAAATACTGGATCATTGGAAGCTGGGGAGCTGGGATAAGAGAGCATAGGGGAACTCTGTAGTGTCTGCTCAGCTTGTCTGTCAGTAAAGCCTAAAAGAGCTCTAAGAAAGCAAATCCATTCATGGAAGACAATCAGTAATCTAGGCATTAGGATGTGGCATCGTTTGACCTGGGGATCCTCCTGGCCTCACGTGGGGGTCACTCTCTTTCTTTCCTTTTTTTTTTTTCCACCAGACACACTTTTATTTATTCTTTTACAGGAATTCCTCACATGGTGGTCACTCTTTTTCCTTTTTTTTTTTTTTTTTTTACCAGATATGCTTTTATTTATTTTTTTACAGAGAATTCCTAGTTACAAACTTATTATTCTTTTTAACTGGAGGTAATTGCTCCATTACATTGTGCTTCCTCTCTGCCTCCTCCCCTCCTCGTCCTTCTTGGTTCCCACGAGATGCACACCACGGCCCAGCTGTCCGTTTTTTCGAGTCCCTGCCCTGGCTGGATATTGGACAGGCAAAGGAGCCGCAGCATGTGTAGCCTGTGCTGGGGAAGCTGGAGACGCTCCTGGGCTCCTCCGGCCCCTCCCGGCTGTCCCCTCGAGGCGGCAGCCTGTCCTCAGCGGCCACCCCTCAGTGGGGAGGATATCCGGCATGCTCGCTTATCTGCCCTGGGGCTGCCAGCTCCGGCCTGGTGCCGGGGGGTCTGCCTCCCCACTCAGATCTGCTGCCTGAGTCATCGGGGCCAAGGCCATATCAGGAAGACTCACTGCAGCCAAGAGGGGAACGTGCGGCAAGGAAAACGGGCCTCTCTGAGGTGTCACCTTGTCTGCAGTGACTTCACTTAGGCAGGGGTTAATATCAGGCTGCGCTTGTCCCCCTTCCTTCTGCAATTTCCCTCCAGCAAAGCTACACAGCCTGTCAGCTCTCACTGAGAACTTTTCCAAGCTTGTTTTGTTTACATCTTTCCCATCTTTGCACAATATGTAAAATCATAGGTTCTCAAAACCCAGGAAAGTATGTCTGTGCCTCAAATAGTGGAAAATAAACAACAGGTGGGGATATTCTTGCACGTCCAAGTGTTGCAGTGAGTTTTGATGTCCTTGTTGCATCTGTTTTGTTCCTAGACATCAGCTCCAGTAGTTCTGTGTGTGTGTTGTGTGTTGTGATATCTGGAATTCTCTGCCCAAGTTGGAACTTCCTCTCTCAAAGTCATCTTGTTACAGAACTCTTCCCAGAAGCTGCTAGAGCAGATATGACGTTCAAATAGGATGTTGACCTAAGAAACTGAAAATCCTTCATGTGAGCAAGAGACAGTGGTGACCCCTCTTCCCACCCATGATCAACTCACCTTCTTTGGAGACTCTTGGGGAGTTTCTTGATGGGCTTTAGCAAACTGCACATTTTGGGGGGCAAATGATCAAATTAATACCAAACAGAATCACATTATGCTTTTGCCACAATTAAAGGGGAAGCAAATTTAGAAGCCACTCTGTGGCCTTCAAGGACTGCATGTCCCTACCTGCTCAAGTTAAGTGCTCGGAGATACTGTGAATATTGGATCCATGGCGTGAGGATTCTGCAGCGTTGATAATGCCAACATGACAAGTTGTCACTTTGCCGTATGTTCCTTAGCATGACTAAACGTTAATAGCCAGGTTATCCTGGTGACTCTAGAATAGTCAGGGCAACAGCACAGGAATGAGTGGCAGTTACTGTAATTACTCTAGAAAGAGGACCAAAGCAAACAGAAATTCTCTCTAATTTTATATATTCCCAATAGATGCACATGCTACATCATTATTGCTATAGAAACTACTTAGTAGTCAGCCAAAAATCAGGGCCGTGTCACACGCCTGTGGGTCAGCGTGCACATAGCCCTGGAGGCAGCCCTGTGACCCTTGTGAGAGCTCAAAGGATGCTGGGCATTGATAGGAGGCGCTACAGATCAACAGATGCCCCAAACTAAACGTGTCTCCCGCCATCTATCTTGCATTGATTTTGAAGCTTCATATCCAGCTGCCGCTTCTGGACACTAGTGGTCATCAGCATTATGTGTAGTGGCCGTGGGAGGCCTGAACTACGGAGACTTTTTATGGTCGTTACTGTTAGGACTGTTATTCAAGAATCACCTGAAACTGGCTCAGATCCCCATGAAGCAACATTTAATAAGAGAAGGGCTACACCATTGTGCAGTGGGATGACAGTGAACTTCACTAGCTTCCCGAGAAACAAGACACCGGGTGACGCAGACTCGGCAAGTGTGTCTTTCCTGATCTTTTCCATTTTCTCTTAATGTTGCTGATACTTCGGCTTCTAACAGCCCCAGAGAACTGCACACATGAGCATATCTGGACAAGATGCATCCTGGGAAATTAGGGACCAAATGCACACAGGTGGCCTCGCAGCTGACTCGCCGCCAGGAGATGGGGTTCATTTCTACGCTGTCTCTCACCATCACCCCAACTGCCAACTGGCCCTGTCCTGACAGCTTTCCCATTGCAGGACCGGTGAGACTTGTGAAAAAGTGATCAAGTCCCTACTTTGAGTCCCAATGAACGTGACCCAGAAGACAGGGGCTTTCCAGGGAGGGAATTAGTGAAGGATCGCTTTACTTGGGGACCCGAATCAAGAAAGGTAAACAACGCATTGCTGTCGAAACCTGAAATCCCATCAAAGAGAATTCCCGGCCGGCAGAGAGCCATCATCAAAAACACGGAAATGC